>NC_056747.1:383180999-383393499 GCF_019279795.1 Protopterus annectens | reverse complement strand
GCATGAGATTCTGATGAAACTTGAGAGTCAGTACCAGATTGAGTGTCATCTCCAGTTTGAGAGACTGAATCATCATCTCCCAAATTAACCTTGAGATTTAATTTCCTAGTATGTAATCTCAGATCTAATAAAATGTCTGATAAATTAGCTCTCTGAGATGGGATGAATGTTAATCCTTTGTTTAATACTTTCAAATGGTCAGCTGATAAAGACACATTTGATAAATTAAACACAGAAGAGGAAACTGGGCTATCGGAAAATAATTTTTGTTCCATAGCTTGAAAATTGTTGCTTGTAGAGCTGCCAGGTAATTCAATAATTTTATCTGAAGTATGCTGAGTGTGTCTGGTGGTTAGTATAACAAAATTGTCACAGAAAGAATCCCTAATTGGAATTAATGGTCTGAATGAGGAATAATTTGATTAACATTGCTCCTGGTGTGCATGTGTCTGGGGGGGTAATTCTTGCCATCATAAACTCGTTCCCCTTCCCTTTCTTTTTTCTTTCTCTTGAGAAATCTGTGGAAAAATCTCTCCTTCATTGAATTCGTTCACACTAACAGGGATGTCCGTGTCAGTATCCAAAAGATCGGTCATCTTTTGGATATACCGTTCCTTCCCCATAATTACTAATCCTCCCCCTTTGTCAGGTTTCAAGGTTCTAACTGGTAGTTGACATAAATCATTAAAGGCTGCCCAGTCATCCCACACTACATTCCTTGTGAAGTACAGTATTTCTGTTAATAATTTCCTAAAATCAATTTCACATATTTTCTCAAACGTTGCTATAAGTGGGTAGTTTATTGGGTTGAAAGTGCTAGGAATATAGTACTCTGATGCAATCTTCTGTTCAGCTTTGAAAAGTACCTGCAAATTAAGTTTTCTAATGTACTGCTTAAAATCCAGAATTGTTTGTACCATATTAACTGGTTTAGTTAGTACAAATGATAAACCCTTTGTTAGTAGTTCTACATTAGGATTACTTAGGAATGCAGAAAAGTTATATATGCTTAAATCCCCTCTTTTGTTAGTAATGATTGTAAGTGGGTGGGTTGTTTGTCTATAAGCATCAACGTTAAGTTCAACTTCCACATGTGCATCTGTCTCCATAGTTCTCTTTTGAAAGTTCATATCTGTTGACACATTAGGAACTAATAATTCCAGACCCTGTAGTTGCATTGTTAAAAACACTAAAAGAAGTCAAACCCAACACTTCTAAATGAGTTCTAATATTAAGCTGTGGCAAAATAGTCAAACTAGGATCAATCAAATGCTCTAAATTACTGTTAGAGTAATTGTTAACGAGCCCGTCAGCTTTTACAAATCTGGATACATCCTGTGTGTTGGCTTCAGTAGTAGTGTTCAAGTTAGGATAGTGTACAACATTACTTTTTACCCTTAAATGCTCCCAATAACATGTTGTGTGAGCCACTTGAAGTCGGTGAGCCTAACACATTGCATAGTGAGATTCCAGTAATTATGGAGACTTCTGGTACTGAATTGGCAATGCAATATTCTAGGGACATGTTTGATACTTCAACTGTACGATCACCTAATATTACTAACAGCATGGTACCTAGTGGTAAACTATCTAAATACAGTAAGATAACTGATGTTTATTAAGGGTGTTGGGTCTAGTAGTAAGTTACTTACATCTGTTAATACGAAATAAATTGTTGGTAACTGTAATAACAGTGTTCCAGTCTTTTGTTCAACTAATTTAGTATGAAGAGAAGCCATGTCATTACTAAAACAATTTGCACCCGTTTCAGTTCTGAACATTGGGTAAACATGAGGAAATGGAATGCTATTCGCCGAAGCGAAAGGTGAGAAACCAAAAGAATCAGTAACAAAACTTGAGTAAGTTGCAGTTACAGTACCTGAAATGTTAACTCTATTGTCCGATACGCTCAAACACATAGAGGTGGTTACCTCTTCCTCCTGTTGCCTTTCCTCTGTTGTGAATTTTTTCTTTTCCGAACCTTATCTCCCATCGTTTGCTCTTGGCTGTTACCATGATTATCCTGCTGCTCTTTTCGTTGATTTTGTTTATTAAAACTTGGCCCAGTTGTCATTTGTCTCGTTAGTGGTGCAGTCATCTGGGATGAACCACAGGATAGGCTGTACCATTAGCATATGCTTTGATGTCACATTGCAATTTCTTAATTTTAATTAGTCTCAACTTCTCTGCGTTTGTCTGTACTCTCAAAACATCTGGAATAATCGTATTTGTACCGGACCAATTCAGGAGACTCTCAGATGCGTGTATTAATCATAAATTCATCGTTCAGAGTCCACTGAATTAAGATGATGTTTATCTATAAGTTGCATTAAGTTCTGCTCCGTGCTTGTTAAACAGATCCAACTGGTCGTTGTGAAATGCAGAACCTGGAACCAGACCTGTTGGATATTGCCAAGATCTCAAGCCTTTTGGGACAACGTTTTCCTAAGGCAATCATCAAAATAGGCTACCTCTAATTGTAGTTTGTTGATTTTAGAAAGTTTAGAGTCTAAAGTTTGTAAGTGAGATACAATAGTAGTGTTTACTTCGGTAGACAGTCTTTCATTGTCACCATTTTCATTGTTATTGACTTTATTAAAAGTAGGAGCACTGTTTAGCCTTCTAGGCACATCAAAACATTCAAAACATTCAATACGTTCAGTGCACTCATCTTGATAAGAATGTACTTTTTGATGAATAACATGGTGGTCAGAAGTCTGAGCAGTGGGAATGCTCATGTTCTTTTCTCTCTCTTGAGAGTAGCAGCTGTAAAGTCTTGGTTGTTTACTGACCTGGATAGAGGTAGAATGGCATCCAGTCATTCTGATAAATTATCCAAACGTTGTGTAAGAATCACTATCAGATTAGTAAGGTTCCCAGACACTTGTTGGCTGTCCTGGGGGTTGAACAAATCATAGGAGTCGGTGCTGTTCCCTCTAGCCATGGGCAAACTATTGAAGAACACAAACGGCACCACAAACTGCAACAAAACAAGTCAAGGCAGAAATAGACAGCACTTCAGACTCTTCAGCTTTGCCAACAGAGTTATGGCCTATTGGGAAAGGGAGTATATTTTCTCACAAAGACATCTTATGGATAGGTTATTTTTCTGCACACGCTTTTTGGATGACATTTTTGTCATCCATAAGGGCAATTTGGATGAAGTTACGCAGTTTGAGTTTTTAAACCGAACTGAGTTTTTGAAATTCACTTACACTTTCAATAAAGAAGAAGTAACCTATCTGGATATTGAACTCTTTAAAGATCAAATTCACAAGAGCTTAGCTGCAAGAATTTATAGAAGGGATACCTTCTCAAACACATACTTACATTTTAGTAGCTCATACCCCTTTCACCATAAAAAATCAGTAATTAAGGGCCAGTTGGTTCGGGCTGCGAGGATGGTCACAATTGACACTGAATGTTTAAAGGAATGTGATAAAATAGCTGACATGTTTCTTTCTAGGGGGTACCCAAGAGAGCTCATTGATGAAATCGTGATGGAGATCACACTAAAGAGGTCTAACTGGTTCTATACCCCATTATTGCAGGGGAAAGCCCTTTCATATTATAATAACAATATTGACATCAGTCATGTTACAAACAAGTCTCCGGTTTCTTTCATTCTAATATTTAGTCCAGAAAATGGACGGATTATTACTGTAATAAAGAAAAACTGGAATTTAAGTAACTAACTTGAATTACGTACACTACTAGGGCTATACCCCCTCTTTCATTTTTAAGAAGGGTAAGAACCTGAAAAATCTTTTGTAAGGAATTAATACTAGGGCTATAGAGAACCCAGGTATTGCTGTGTGTGAATCTTGCAATTACTGCAAATTCATGGGTATTCGGTACACGTTTTTCATTAGGGATCATCGTTATAGTATCACCTCGGGTAGATTCAGTTGTAATTCTACCTATGTCATATATTTAGCTCAATGTCAGTTATAGGTTCATAGGTAGGTACTAGGCTGTCTGCCCGAAGGTATTTATAAGCCTAGCCAGAATGTGCTGGCTTTCACTGCCCCCTTAGATTAGTTCCCTGTGCCTCTCCAGCAGAACCACTGAAGAGATCCCCAGGGTAAACTTTGTTTCCCATACACTCATCTAGGTCTCTTTTGAAGAGTGTTAGCGAGGAGTTCTGCCTAATGTAGATTGGAATCTTGTTCCAAAGCATGAGAATTCTCTGGGACAGGAATCTATCCCTCCAGCATGTCCTATTTATTTTTGTGGTGAGGTTTAGATCCCTAGAGCGTGTGGCTCTAGGGGATAAGGTTTTCTTTAGGTGGAGCCTGTCCATCAGTTCTGGGTTGGATATGGCCTTGTATGTCAGGCAGAGATCTCCTCTGAGTAGGCGGTATACAAACGAGTACAGCTGGAGTTTCTTCAGTCGAGCTGCATAGGGCATCTGTTTGAGGCTAGTGATCCTCTGGATGAGGTACTTCTGTGGTCTTTCCAGCTGTTGCAGGTGTCTTGTAAGGTACATCCCAAATGGGGCTTTGTACTCTTTGATGGGTCTGATGAGTAGAGAGGCACAATGACCTCGTTTGGTCTGGATGCGAACCCTTTTGTGATTAGGTGGGCCACATAGAAGGATTTTCTAACCACTTTGACAATTTGATTATCAAAGGTGAGATTACTATCTACCTGGGTCCCCAGATCCCTTATTACGTCTTCCGTATTTAGAGGACTACCACCTATGTGGTAGTTTGTGGGTACTTTGCTTTTTCCAAAGGAGATGACTGTGCACTTTTTGGCATTTAGCTTGAGGCCATGATTTTGACACCAGATATCCATCTCAGTGAGACCCTTTTAGAGGATGTTTGCATCAGCCGGGGAGTCAGTTATAGCCCCTAGTTTGCAGTCGTCTGCAAACTTTGTCAGCTGTAGTCCTCCTGCACTTGCCTGTACCTCTGAGAAGTATATGCCGAACAGGAGGGAACCCTGGGGAACGCCACTTGTAACAAGTTTAGAGTCAGACCTAGCTCCCGTAACTCTCACCATGTGGGTTCTGTCCGTGAGCCAGTTGGCAACCCATCTTGTGAAGTAAGGGTTTATGTTCAGGCTGGTGAGCTTGTCTATAATACCAGAATGGGGAATGGTGTCAAAGGCCTTAGCTAGGTCTAGGTAGATTGTGTGTACCACCTTTCCCTCGTCTGTAGCCTTGGTAACTGTCTCAAAGAAGTCCACCAGGTTTAGGAGGCATTATCTGCCCTTAAAGCCGAACTGGGTAGGGTCCAGGGTTTGGAGGTTCCTAATGTCTTTTAATGAGTTCCATGATGATGCATTCCATAGCCTTGCAGACCATTCTAGTCAGGCTTATAGGGCGATAGTTCCCGGGGTCTGTTGTGGCTCCACCTTTGTAGAGCGGAATAACCATTGCTGTGCGCCACTGTATGGGTGATTAGCCTGTGGAGAGGCTGAGTTTGAACAGTGTGTTTAGGTGAGGGGGTTAGTTTTTGTCTTTGAGCTCCTGTAAGATGCAGCCTAGGACACCATCCGGTCCCATTGATACTGTATTTTTTGCTTTGGAGGGGGCTGTTTTAACCTGAGTGTCTGTGATTTCAGGGACTCTACATTCTTCTGGTATGGTTATGGGCCCTTTTGGGGGTGAGAGGGGCTGAAGTTTGCACTGAGCCTGTCTGCCAGGATGTTGGCGATATCGGTCGGTTCAGTGTATTTTGTGCCATTCTACACCAACTCCAAGCAGATCTGAGCATTGGCACTTAGATTCTTTACATAGCTAAAGAATGCCTTGTGTTTATCTTTGGAGTCCCTGGCAATTTTTCTTTCAAAGCTCGCCTTAGATGATTTTATGAGGGATCGTAGTTTCTTGCTGATACTGATCAGGGATGTTTTCCCTTCTTTGGATTTTACTCTTATGTACTAGTTTCCTCCTCCTATTGTATAGCTTGCTTATGGCAGGAGACCACCAGACTGGTTTCCTTTTCTTGGAGGAGTGAGTCTTGGTTTTGCGTGGGATGGCACGATCCATGCATTCTTGTAGGTGCCCGTAGAATGCATTAGTAAAAGATTTTGCAGCTTGGACAGTGTTATACTTCAGCATGGGGGCTTTGAAACTTTCCACCTCAGTGTTAAGTAATGTGAAGTTTGCTTTTGAATTGTTTTTCACAGTGGTATCCTTGTCCGAGGGTGGGGGCGGAATGTGGATATCCAAAGTGATTTGTTTATGGTCAGATCTAACCAGTGAGGGGTTGACCTCCGGTGTGGAACACCGGTCACCCATGTTGGTATCCAATATATTGTTTCTTCTGGTGGGAGTGTTGACCAGTTGAACCAAGGCGTTTGAGTTTATAAATTCTAGGAAATGTTGGGCAAGGGAAGTTGGTACTTGAGTAGTTCTCTCAGTTAATGTTTGGGTAATTGAAATCACCCAATATTAGTGTGTTTGTTAGGACCTTTATGTTTCCCAGTGTTTCCAGAAATGCGATATGAGGGTCCTGGGACATGGTGGGTGATCTGTAGCAAGATACAATTTGAATTGCAGTTTTGCCCGTTGTTATTTGCACATGGATGATCTCTGAAGCATCGTGCTGTGCCACTAACCTGGAGGTGTGGGTATCCTTGATGAATATGGATATGCCTCTGCCTTTTTTATTTCGGTTTGGGTTCTGTGGCCCAAATGTATGGTATGAGTTGTAGGCTGGTAGTGCTGGGGTGCTCTCTGGAGCCTTAAACCAGGTTTCTGTTACTGCACATATATCGATTTTCTCCATACTGAGGAGTGCCTCGAGTGTGTGCATTTTGAGGTTTAGACTTCTGGCATTGAGTAACATTACCCTCAGTTTTTTTGTTATTTGTGCTATTTACGGTGGTGCGTTTATCTTTTGAGCCTTGCCTAAAAAAGGCACTATCGGGGTGGCAAGACCCTTGGCCAGTATTCGAAAGCCTAAGGGTGACCTGTGCAAGCCGTCTCTAGCGAAGCAGCATGGCTTGTTGAGCATGTCATCCAAGGTCGACAGACACTGGATCTCCTTTGAAAGATGCCAGAAACTTAGCCAGTTGTTGAAATCGAGAATTTTTTCTTTATACCGTGGTATCATTTTTGGTGAAGGCAGGATGCTACTCAGGGTCAGGGTCATACCGGCTTGGGCTCTGTGATCAGAGTTCTTCCATGTCTCTCTTCATGTAGTCCAGGGAGGCATGGCTCAGGTCATTCACACCAACATGGACAATGACAGAGTCATATTTGTACTTGTTCTGAAGTGTCCCTCTTTTTCTGTCGGGAAAACAGACAGTAGACTACGAGAGCAGGTATATGAACATCTTTATTATATTGGGAAAGAAAAAACTGAAAATCCCCTAGCTAGTCACATTAAAGGTAATCCCACCCTCAGTTTCACCTTTAGAATTATTGACTATATTCCAAAAGATTTAAGGGGTGGACCAAGATCCCTGTTAGAGAAAAGGGAATTATTGTGGCAGATCCTTTTGGATGATTGCCACTACCCTGGCATTAATGATTGTTCGAAATAGTCCCTTTCAAAACTCAAAAACTTGAACAGGTAGTTCATAATATTTATGGTTACTGCTATAGGTTAGTGTGGTAAACTACTTAAAAGGGTGAGCATAAAGGCTGAGTTTTACTTATTTGTAAAGAGTAGAGTCTTGTGTTAATCAACTTCATTATTATATATTTTTAAAAATATTTTCTTAGTACTGTTTTTAAGCTGCGGTAGCATTGTCGCCTTACAGTTAGACGTTGCCCGTTCGATTCTCAGAGCATCTTCTGTGTAGCGACATACGTGAATGGGCGTTCCTTCGTTGAAGGTTGTGCGTTAAGCCCGGCAAGTCAGTACGTAAAAATCTACTGCCAGTCATTAGCGGACTGGAGTTCCACTGTGGTGACCCCTAACCGGGAAAAGCCGAAAAAGACAAACTGTTTTTGTATGTTGTACGTCTATTGCACTAAGGCTGCAAGCAGTATTGACTGTTAAGCTGATGTATTTTTGCAAATTCAGAGCCATTTACCAAGGCTAATTGATATTCATTAAGCAGTTAAGTCAACAGGAGAATGAAGGGGGAAGTGTACTTAAGCAAATTTGCATTTGCTGTTAGTTGTCTGAAGAAGTCTAGTTATTTAACTAGACAAAAAGCGCTTAACTTCACGTGTTGGTATTACTACTGTTTTTATTTTTGTTATTTTTAATAAAGAGCTGAAGAGTCTGAGGTGCTGTCAATTCCTGCCTTGACTTGTTTTATATGCCCTAAGATGCCCTTGTAAATACATTTTGTATATGAGAAAGCAAAAGGGCTTTTAAAGTGAGACTACAGGAACACCTGAGGGATATAAGAAAGGCTAGAGTTGAGAGCCCTGTTGCCATGCATTTTAAAAATTATCAACTTTTATATTGAAATTCGATACATTAATTCCTTAAGGTCTTAATGTAGAGTGCAATTGGAAGGTTTTTATATAATTAATTAATTGTATAATTTTGTTATAACAACAAACAAAGGCCAAGTGAGTAAAATATTTCACATTTATTCAAAAAGAACCATCAAATTCTCTAGCACTTCAACTATGCTAGCCTTTACAGAGTATAACTGTTTCTACAATTTCTCCCACTTATATACACATTTACTCTTTCCCCAATTAATCAATAAAACAATTATACAATTAAATGCAGTAAGTAAAATTATAATTATGATTTGTTTAGTAGTATTTAAGTGCTGAATTTCCTCTGTAAATATTTACTCTGAAAAAGCATAAGAGCTACGGCACTTGGATCTTCTGGCTTTGTGGTTTCTTGGATATCAACTTCTGGTATCATCGTTAAGCAGCATTATCAATTCTGTGCTCTGCCCTTTGACTTGTCTACTGCACTCAGGTTTTTCACAAAATGGCTAGCCCCAGTGATGGCCTTCTGCAGGACAAAGGGTGTTCAGATTTACCCTTAGACAATTACCTTATTCCGACAGAGCTAGAAAAACTCAAAACATAACTGCTTTGCACCCAGAATTTGGTGATTTCACTGGGGTTCACCAGCACCCAAAACTCTCAGATTAACCCCGCAAACGGGATTTGTTTCTGGGTGCTTTACTGGGCCCATCTCTTAAAGAATTTCTTCCTCCAGACGAGGTTACCTTTGTAACTGTGTACTTCAAAAAGCTCCTTTTCAGGAAGCACCTCATAGCCAGAGAGTATCTCAGGGCCATAGATTACATGGCCTTTTGGTATCTTCATGATCCCCCTGGCCAGACTACATTTAAGGAAACTGCAGTGATACCTCAAAAATGTATAGTGCCAACATTTTCAATCTCTCACATTCAGGATAAAACTTCTTCCTTGTCTCATGAGAGTTTGCCTGGGTGGGCTCACTACAACAACTTCCAGACTCAAGGCAGATGGGACTTCCAGTTCTAGAACAAACACACCAACCTAAAAGAACTGATGGCAGTCCAGAAAGGCCTGATTACCATCAAAGAGCAATGGAAGCCAGGAGTCATCCTGGTAAAGGCAGACAATACCATGGTTACATGGTACATAAGCAGGGGCGGAGCCTCATTCTTACCCCCCTTTGCTGCTTAGACATGGACCTTTGGTAAGCAGTAAACTCCCTAGGACTGCACCTACCAGGAGAAACCAGTCAATTAGCAGATCACCTCAGCAGGAGCCTGTCAGACCCCCACGAGAGGCAACTGCATTGGGAACTTTTTCCCAGCATAGCCAAAGAATGGGGTGTGCCACCGATCTTTTTGCCACCAAAGAAAATGCTTGCTTGGAAAAGTTTTGTTCAAGGAGCAAAACGAGGTCAGCCTGGTAGACAGATGCCTCTTCCATCCCTTGGACAGGCCTATTCTGCTATGCCCCCTCCCCCCAACATCCCTTATTTTCATAAGTACCCTGGGTTACCAGGAAGAAGGGCCAGTGGTCATTCTGTTACCACAGATTGGCCAAGTCCGCACTGGTACCCCCTATTGCTCAGTGTAACCAACGGGGAATCGTGTCTCCTACCACAGAGAGTGGAATTTAACACAGAACAAGGGCACCATTATGTACCCTCAACTTGCACACAATGTCACTCAACAAACAGTTCCTGGACATTCTAAAGCAAGGTAGGAGACCTAGCACTAGAAAGTCTTACTCCACCAAATGGAAGACCGTCATTATATAGTGTAGGCAAAAGGGACAAAGCCCTCTGCAAGGTCAGAGCCCTTTGATCCTGTCGTACTTGTCTAACCTTTTTGAAATGTAGATGTGTCTATTCATTGTTGCACTATTCTTTCCCTCCATCCTTCCCTTCATGCCTGTGGAATAGGGTGGATTGTTATCCTCTATTCCATTTTGCTCCCTCCTCCTTGACGCATATTCTGGAGTCTCTTAGGTTCCTGACCTTAAGGACCTGCTAGGGGTTTCCTACCTGTTGGGGGTAAGAAAGTACTGAGATTAGAGCACCAGCCAACTCCCTTCATACCCAGATGTCAAACAGGGCATCCCCCTGGCTTCAGAAGGAAGAGAAAATTCTCTTATAGGCCTGCCAATGGCTTCCACGACAGGAAATTCTGTACGTTAGGACTGCAGCAGTCTTTGCACTCAAACATCAGCATTTTGTGGTAAGTATTCACAATTGTACTTTCCATATGGTCACGTTTTAATCCCTCCTACTGTTGTAAAGAAGGGCAACTGGATGTGCTTGACACTACCACATCAAGATAGACAGACACTCCAGAAGGTTCCTCCATTTTTAGGTGTGAGCAATTTATTTCCATTTCAGAGCCCTGCCATTTAGTCTCTGCACAGTTTCCTGAGTGTTCAACAAGTGCATGGTTATTAGTCACAACTCATATCAAACTGCAAGGATTTTGTTTGTTCCTAAATGTGATTAACTGGTTCATGACAGCTCACTCCAGGAATCTTAGTTCATGTGAGGGACTTTTCTCCAGCTTTGCTGCCATTTGTGAATCAGCCAGTATGGCAAACTTAGTTCGGCCCTGTCCAAGCAAGTTTATTGGGGCTCACATGGATACCACCTTACTGATGGCCAGAATTGAGAAATCTCACCCTCTGTCAAGCATCAATAGTTCTCTGCCATCACAACCCCTCAACCAGATGCATATCGCAACCACAGACGCTTCCCATTTGAAGTGGGAGGGGAGAGCGTTTAATAGGAAAGACCATCCTAGGCACCTGGTCCCTATAACGGGCATTCTTCACATCAGTGTTTTGGAAAAGAGGACAGTCTTCCTGCTGTTGCAGGATTTCAGGACTCCATCCCCAGGAGAGTAATCTCAATCCAAATGAATAGTATGCGTCATGAAGCCATAAGGGCTTGGTGATAGATGTCCCATCAATTTCTGGTTGCAGTGTGTATCCTAGGGAAATAGTCCAATAGAGGTCTATCTGAGCAGGTCCATACGTGTCTATCAGAAGTGGTTTCTCAGTCAAGTGGTGGTGGATCAAATATTCAGCCACTGGGGCCACAGCCTTACTGTGACCTGTTAACCCCCCCCCCCCCTTCTCCAGCATCAAGCGAGTCCACTATTTTGCCTTGATCCTCTGGGAGGAGAAGTCCCCGCTGGTTGCTGTTGTCTACATATAGCCCCTGGGTTTTCTGTATGCATGTCTTCCCACTCCCATTATACCAAGATTTCTGCTGAAAGCAATGTGGAACGCATCAGTATTAATCCTCATTGCCCCCTTTTGGCCACGGCAGATACGGTTTCCCTATATTTTGTCTCATCTGATATACCCACCTTGTATGCTGAATCCCATTGTGGACATTCTCTCACCCTTCTGGCACTCCTAATGCAGACAATAGCAGCCCTGAAGTTAACCACATGGTTTCTCCAGTTCCATTGATGGCCAGGCATTCTGAGCTTTCATCCCATGTTGTGCATATCCTGACATTTTCCCAGAAGCCCTATACTAGGAAAGTGCAAGTAAATGGAAGCCGTTCTTTATATGGGTGTCTGGCAGGGATAAAGGTCCTTTTTTCAGCCCCTTTCCCAGCATTGTTAGATTTTTTTAGCTTTACTTTTTCATGATGGGCCAGGCTACTCTACCATTAAAGTTCAAATGTCTGCAGTTTCATATTTTCACATGGAGTAAAAATAGATTCCTGTTCCTTGTATTTCCGTAAAGCCTTTCTAAGGGGTACTTTTCTCCTCCTTCCTCCTATAAGAAATCCTGTTCCACTTTGGGACTTCAGCATTTTTCTCCAGGCATTGACAGGACAGACACTTCTTTTGAGCCTGCTGCTGTCGACCTGAAATTGCTTTCTTGGAAAGCACTTTTTCCAGTGGCTGTTGGGTCTGCTTGAAGAATCTCTGAGCTCCAGGCCCTTTCCTGCAAACCACCTTACATGATTTTTCATAAAGGTTAGGGTTATCCCTTAGGACTAACCCTATCTTTCTTCCAAAGGTGGCTTTGAAGTTTACTTTGAGTCAAACCATCAACCTCCCTGTTTTCTTTCTACAGTTTTCCAAGAAAGGGAAATAGGTTTTACATCTGATGGACATCAACAACTCATTCTACTTGCACTGTACCAAAGCTGCTAGAAAGACAGTCCAACTTCTTGCCATTTTCTTCAGTCAGTTTGGGAAAAGAGGTGTCAGAAGTGTCCCAGTCATCCTAGAGATGGAGAGCGAGAGAGACTCTTAATGCACGTTCACATGTGTATAAAAAGAAGTCTTAACATTGTCTGATAATCCCAAGGCCCCACTCTACCAGGGCAGTTACTACTACTAGTGTCTACTTTTCAAGGGTACCTATTAATGTTTGCTCAGCAGCTACTTGGTCCATTGTGCAAACATTATATCCACTACAAGCTGGATTTACTTTTTGCATCTCTGGCTTCCTTTGGTTCAGCCATCCCCCGGAATATCCTCCCTTGATACCTCCCAAGCTTTTTAGTGTCTGTGGTTCTGTCCCTTCAGTTGTGGTTCTCTCCCTTCAGTTGAGGGCAGGTAGAGGAGAAAATTGGATAGGAAAGTTGTGTTAAGTCTTCCATCTTCAACTTTCCCTCCAACATTCCCCTAACAAATTGTCATTTTCTCCTTTGGCTGCAGTTTGACTGTACTGCACCTACCCAGAGACTTTTCATAGAACAGCTGTGGTTTGTATTCCAGATGTGTGTTTTGGGTTCCCAATTTTTATAATCTGCACATACATACATGTGTATCAATTTGTGTATCTGTAGTAGGCAGCCAAACTCAATCTGAGGTATTCCGGTGACTGGGATTATGGGTAAAAGGAGGGGGGGGCTTGAGTCTTGGATCCAAAGTGTGGGAACTGCCAATTTCTGATCTGAACATGTATTAGTTGTGGAGAACGGAAGAGGAAAACATTGATCATTATGGTAAGTACATAACTCATTTAATAATCCCTCTCCTAATATAGATGGGAAGGCTTTTTATAAATTTGAGAAGTGTGTTCTTCTAAAACACTTGTTTAGAATTCTCTTCAGTCAAGCTCATATGTTTATGCTTGCTTGCTTATAAGAGTATGAGTAATAATTTGTCATCTATTTCGCCTGGTGAGGAGAAGTCTGCGTTATGTAACCTGGTATTTTCTGTGACTTAAATGACTAACCAATGTTTGGAATATGTTTTATGATTCTACTAATGCCATCTCCAGGGATGCTGCATCTTGAGCCGTTAGAGAATTTGCCGGTCTGTATTCTCAAAACTTCCCAGATGTAAAAAATTAAATTTAGAATTTTCCTTTGGCTAAACAACTAGTTTTTGCACAACCTGCTGCAGTGGTCATTAAAAAGTGTAGTGAGCAGTTTAAGCTGATTCAGTGGATCTTTCAGATTTTTTAGCCCACCTCCTTCGTTTGCTAGCAAGCAAATGTTTGTGGCAGGGAGGTTCAGAAAAGAAACCTGGAACTCCATCAAAACAAAGGACAGTCTAAGTCTGAACAATTGTATGAAAATTTTCCAGCACCCTCCCACCCACCCTGACAGTATTTTAGTACTCGCAGAAAGGCTGAACCTCCAATTGTCTTGGGCAGCAGATAATTACTCTCCAAACCCATTTTTCTTAAACTGTCAGGGTTACAAATGGCAGTGAGAGTCGCTCCTCCCTTTCCCATGTTTTTTTCCTCGCCAAACCAGATTCTTTTCCCAGCTGACATTCGGCATATTCTTGCTGAGGAATAGCTGTCCCTTCGTCTTCAGTTAAGGGAAGGGTTTTATTCCAGAATGTTACTGGTGACAATGATTTTTGGAGACCAGTTCTGGATCTTTCCTTTCTGAATCTGTGATAGTTCCTAAGTTCAAAAGGCTGTCTTTTCACAGCAGTTTTACCTCTTATTCCCTGTTTGAGGTTTTAGTGATATTAGGTTTAAAATATACATATCACACACTTACAGATCCATATTTCATGCGTTTCTTCAGGCTTTCTGTGTCTGGATCACATTATCAGTTCTTTGCATTAGCCATTGGTCTGCCTGCTACTCCAAGGGTGTTGACAAAGTGTCTGGCTCCTATGATAGCCTATTGTAGTCTACAAGATATTCACATTTTTCCATATTTAGGCAACTTACTTATCTTTACAGAGTCTTTCAAAGTGTTTGGAATATCACTTGGGCAAGAGATCTACACAGGCTGATTCCAAAAACTTGTAGAAGTCTAGTTTGACTCCTCACAGGATTGTTCTCTTGGATAACTCATTTGAAAGAATATTCTTTCTACAGGGGAAAAATAGATCTATTCCAGAGTTTTTCCACTCAGACTACCATCTTAGCAAGGGAATTCTTCGGGATTCTGGGTCTCATGGCATCTTTGATACTACTTGCAAGCCTCCATGAGAAAAGTCACAATCTCTATGGTCTCATCAACATCACCTGACATTTCAGATTCCAGTTTTGGAATTTGAGAAGAAAGATTTGTGGTTGAGATGCCAGATATCTCAGACTTCACATCTCCCATTCCCCCAACCCACCCCCTCTACGACACAGTCCAACAGATACATCAGACTTTGCTTGGAAAGCACTATCCAAGGATAAAAATTCAGTGTCTTTGGAACCACAGTAGCTCTTATAAAAGCTCTTGATAGTGTGTGATCCACAGGACCTCTTCGGGTTTAGAGAGAACACAGTAATGTGGTACATAAACATGGGGGAACCAGATCTTAGCCTCTGTGCAGACTAGTCGGGATATAGCTTTTCAGCACAGTCCCTTTATAGGCATCTTGCATACTGCCAGAAGCAAATCTGTGGGGCAGACAAGATGAGCAAGGACCAGGACAGGCACTCACTAATAGAAACTGAGTCATGACGCCTTCCAAGAATTGATCCAGGTGTGGGGAGCACCCCGAGTTAGATATATTGCCTCCCTGGACAACAGTCAGTTGGCAAATGTCAGATCCAGGTCTCTGTGTAAGAAGGCATGGAAAACAGATTACTTTTCTTAGGAAAGTTCCTGCATGCTTTTTCATCCTTTCCACTACTGTCCTGGGTCATTCTGAAGATTCAGTAAGACCCCCCCCCCAAAAAAAAAATAATTGTGGTGACTCCCTTCTTCTCCAGGCATCAGTAATGTTTGCTCCTTGTGGAAAATGCCAGAGGCAATTACCACAAGCTTCCTCACAGAATTTAATCGCACAAGATCCAGGTGTATTTGATGCATCTCACCCCAAACAACAACTGATTGTATGCGTGATAGAATTTTAATATCTTTTATGTTACTTTTTTCCTGAGGACATGCTGCAGGAATTAATGGAGGCGAGAAAGCCTGCTACTGGAAAATGATACATTAGCAAATGGAAAAGGTTTTCAACTTCGTGCAAGCAGAAGAGCTAGCACCTATTTGGGGCTAGGATTTTTCTGGTTCTGTAGTATTTGGTGTTATACTATCTTGTGGCTTGTCTTACTCCTCAGTCAGGGTTCATTTGTTGGTCATTTCAGCATGTCTGCTTGTGGATCCCCCACTTTCAGTGCAGCCTTGTGTGAAACTCTTTTTGAAACGGGTGATGTTAAGTTGTCTCTCTCGCCTTCGTTCTTGCTGGTTGGGATCAGAGCCGATCCTCTGCTCCGACTCTGCCATCTTCTATAGCTCGAGAGCTGTTTACTGGCTTGAGGCTACCCCTTATCCCATGATGCCTAGCGCTAGCTACCCAGATCTCGTTTGCCGCTTCAGCTGCGAGGTGTCATTTTTCTGGCTCAGGCTCGTATAAAGTTTCTTTATAGAACCTTTTTACTAGAAATAGTCCTTTTCCTAGGGGTTTTTGCTAGTTTTTAGTCTTATTTTTGTTGTGTTAGCCAAGTGTGTATTTGTAGCTTCCTTCCCTTCCCTTTAGAACTCGTTTAATTTAGAGAGTTCTCCCCCTCCCCCCTCCTTATTCCTTTTCTGTCAGGTTAGCCGTTTAAGTTAGAGGCTTTCCTTCTACCTTCTTTATAGGCTAGCCGTTTGAGTTAGAGGCTTTCCTATCAAAAAAAAAAAAAAACTTTAGCTTTAGTCTGTAGTGTACTGTCTTTTTCTGTAGACTGTATTTTGATTGGTTAGCTATTGCATTTTTTGTTACAGGATGTCCA
Source organism: Protopterus annectens (assembly GCF_019279795.1). NCBI lineage: Eukaryota > Metazoa > Chordata > Ceratodontiformes > Protopteridae > Protopterus > Protopterus annectens. Next base: position 383,376,998 of record NC_056747.1, on the reverse strand, counting down.
AAGAGTCTGGGTTCAAGAAGTGTGACTCATGCTGTCAGAAAATGTCTCTGACATATGGGCACACTTCTTGCGTCTATTGTTTAGGCGCTGTGCACCTGCAGGACTCTTGTTCTGTCTGCCATGCATTTAGTCCAAGAGTTCTGCAGGACCGTAAGAATAAGCTTATTCTTAGGGGCCTTTTAAAGTTCCAGGATTCACCGGCCAAGACTCAGCCTGTGAAATCCCCTAAAACTAACAAATCATCGGCTCCAAGTTCGGAGCCGTCTTTGGTTCAGACTCTACCTGCTACTTCGGTTCCGGCTGGAACCGATAAGACTATCTCCTCGGCTCTATCAGAAACTTCAGAGCCTTCACGGAGCCACAAGAGGCTGAGGTCCCCCTTTTCTGGAAGAGATACATTCAGTTCCTCAGTCTCCCCTGCTGCAAAGCGAGCGCAGTCACAGATCTTCTCACCCCTCTCGATCCTCTAGGCTCTCGGATCACGACGTGGAGAGAGTGGTCAGTAGGTTGCTAAAGTCGCAGGCACTTGCCAAGATGTTGTCCAGCCCTCCTCAACAGGTGTCTGCTCCGTCCACTTCTATCGATGTTCTTCCTCTGACTCCATTGAGCTCTGAGCCGGAGTTCGTTGGGGGTTCAAGTAGTGGAACCGTCAGCTCTGATAACTTTATCTCCGGTTCCATCGTCGGCTCCGATTCCCTCGATGGTGCCGTCTGAGGGACCTGGGCACCAGGGCTCCCTCATTGGCTCTGACTGGGCGAGTGGCATCGGACCTTTGTCCGACCCCGTTCTCCCTTTCGGAGCTTCGGCGCAGGTGAGCTCGACTCCTACATCTGCCTCTGAGCAGTCTCCCTCGGTGCAGAGAAAGATTCCGATTTCCTCAGAACCGGAGCTTTCTCTGCATCGTGGCAGGGACGCCTTCAGTGTCGTGAGGAGTGTGCTGGCCACTGAGTCAGCTCCACTATCGGCTCCATGGCTCCGTCCCCTGTAGTGCCTGTGCCAACCTCTGCTCCTCCTCCAGACCCCAAGCGTGGGAAACTGGCGCTCCAGGGCACCCCATTGGGTGTTTCCTCTTCTTCCGAGGCCTCCCCTGATCATTCGGCGGAGCCCCCTTGTAAGAAGAAGTGCAAGAGGAAGCACATGGACTCCCCTGAGTCTGTCACTTCTGATACAGACTTAAGATGATTCGGAAGGGTCCCCGAGATCCCCCTCTGTAGACGTTTCCTTTTCGGACATCCTAGAAATGCTTAAGCAGAGGGGAAACTGGAATCCCCTAGCCCCTACCGAGGATTAGTCTGTATTTCTGGATGCGTTTGGTTCCCGACCTTCCACCTCTTTGGTTTCTCCGCCTTTCAATCCACTTATGTCGGTGGTGACACGAAAGGCTTGGTCATCCCCGGATACAGTGGAACCAACTTCATCACAGCACCCCATGATAAGCAGTTCCTTACCAAAGGTGTTCCTGTTGATGCCATGGTGGTAGCAGCAGCCACCAAAAAAGAGTTGGCGGAAACCTCTTCGTCTGTCCATCCTCCTAACAATGAGTCTAGGACCATGGACAGATACGGGAAGCTAATGTTTGCTTCAGCGACCTTTTCTATGAGGTCACTGAACTACTTATGCCATTTTTCCCGGCTTCAGAGGGATCTCCTTAAAGAGCTCTGAGATACCCTTAAAGATCCATCAGCTGAGGGGGCTCAAGCTAAAGTGGTTTCCCAGCTGGCGACCCTTAATTCTGTAGTCAACTCCTCCATGAGGCTCATTTCCTATGCCAGCCGATGGTGCGAGTAGAGCCACAGGTATGGGCGGCGTGGCCCTTAGGAGACATGCATGGATGCGGCTGTGTAGCTTTGCGGGACCTGTTAGAGAGTCATTCACCAACACCCCCTTTGGTTCCTTTCTTTTTGGACCCCAGGTGAAAGACACTTTGACTAGGTGTGAGCAAGAAGGCAAGACTCTCTGCCATAGGAGTCAGTTTTTCCACTCCTTCCAGACCATACCCCAAGGGTCAGAAGAGTGGTAAAATGTGGTTCCGAAAATCCCTGAGAGCCTCTCCTGATGCGTGTAGCAATTTTTCCTCCAGGGGCAGAGGGTGAAACAATAGACGCCACCCTCGTGGCAGAGGGGGTCCGCAGAACCAGGACCACAGAGCATCCTTCCTTGAGAAGCCCTTTCAGCATCCCTGAAGGGTTTGCCCACCTCTGGAGGCAGTCGGGGGAGGACTTTCACAGTACCCAGAAGACTGGCAAAATTTAACGCAAGACAAATGGGTACGGTCAATTATATCCGGAGGTTACAAAATTCCCTTCTCTCAAACCCCCATACCGTTGAGCAAATCCCTTCCAGATGTTCCACCCAATCTGAGGGACCAAGCAGTCATAGAAATTTCAAGACTGCTACAAAAAAGTCATCCAGGAAGTCCCGGCAGACCAACACGGATCCGGAACTTACTCAAGGTTTTTTTTTGGTACCAAAAAAAGACGGGACTGGAGACCGATTCTGGATCTCAGCAGACTAAACAAGTCTGTTCAAAGAACAGAGTTTCGGATGATCAGGCTACAGTCCATTCTACCCTTTCTGGGTCAGGACAATTGAATGTGCTCCATAGATCTTCAGGATGCGTACTACCACATCAAAATGGACAGGCGCTCCAGGAGATTCCTTCGCTTCCGGCTGGGAAGTCAGTCATTACCAGTTCACAGCTCTGCCCTTTGGTCTCACCACAGCCCCCAGGGTGTTCACCAAATGTATGGCAGTGGTCACGGCTCACGTGAGATGTCGAGGATTCCAGGTGTTTCCATATCTAGACGACTGTCTCCTCACTGCTACTACCAGGCATCAACTTCTGCAAGCCAGGGACTACACTATGACAATCTGCTCCCAGCTAGGCATTACAGTAAACTTCGAAAAATCTGCCTTGTTGCCTTGTCAATCTATCAGCTATATAGGAGCAGACTTAGACACAAGAAACATGTCCACAAGGTTACCGCCAGAAAGGGTGTCTACAACCAGCAAGTACAAATTCTAATGCAGAGCAAAAGGATCCAAAAGTCAGGTTCGTCCTTCCAACTCTGGGTTCCATGGCAGCGGCAATTCTTCTAATCCCTCTGGCCCGCTTTCACATGAGGATCCTTCAGTGGCTTCTGTTCACACAATGGTCTTTCCAACACCTGCCCATGTCTCACATGATCATGATTACAGAAGCATGCAAAAGGCACCTTTCCTGGTGGATGGTCTCCCCACTAGTGACTCAGGGAAGACGCTTCATTCAGCCCCCTCCGATTGCCACGGTGACCACAGACGCCTCCCTGATAGGTTCGGGGGGCATTATCAGGGCAGGACAGTTCAAGGCACTTGGCAGCCTCACGAGTACCACCTGCATATAAACGTGCTCCTAGCGTTGCAAGCTCTTCAAGACTCTCTCCCTGATGGGACCATTGCAATTCAAATGGACAACATGTCAGTGGTCTGGTACATCATCAAGCAGGGCGGAACCAGGTCCTACACCCTATGTCGAGAAGCACTCAGGCTCTGGCAGTGGGCCATTTCCTCCCAGCGATTTCTGATTGCGGCGCACATCCCTGGGAGGTCCAACGTCATAGCGGACAGGCTCAACAGAGCTATTCTCATGCCTCACGAGTGGTCTCTGAATCAGGTAGTTGCGGATATGATCTTCCGCAAATGGGGACAGCCTTGCTGCGATCTTTTTGCCACCCCCTTCAACAGCAAATGCAGCCACTACTTCTCCCTTCTTCCGCTTCCAGGTCACACACCCAGAGACGCTCTAGTCCACGATTGGCCTCAGGGACTTCTTTATGCCTTCCCTCCGTTTCCCCTGATACTGAAACTCATACATAAAGCAATACCGTTGGGTTGCAAAATGATCCGCATTGCCCCCTACTGGCCTCTGCAGATATGGTTTCCATTCCTGCACCATTACCTTCTCGATCAGCCCTGGACTCTTGATCCGATTCCAGACCTACTTTTTCATCAGTCAGGCGGGCTGCATCAATCCCTCCAAACACTCCAGTTCACAGCTTGGTTGCTCCACTTCCAACCTTAGCCAGGCTTCCCAGCATTTCCCCGGCCGTGCGTGAGATTATAGTCTCCTCTCACAAGTCCACAACTAGAAAGACTTATGCTAGCAATTGGAAACGTTTTTCTTGTTGGGCAGAGGCTAGGAACGTAGATCCTTTTTCAGCCCCAGTCCACGAAATTTTGGAGTTCCTAGTACAACTTTTTCATTCTGGGTCCGCATCTGCTGCAATCAGGGTTCAATTGGCGGCCATTTCTAACTTTCATGTTGGGTTGTCTAATTCAAACGTTATGTCGCATAAGCTCTGTAAAGCCTTTATAAGAGGGATTACTCTCCTTAGACCTCCACTGAGAGATTCCCCCTCCTCCTTGGGACCTTAATTTGGTACTAACCTCCTTAATTATGCCCCCCTTTGAACCTGCAGCATCCTGCTCCATTAAGTTTCTCTCTTGGAAAACACTTTTTCTGGTAGCTATTACTTCAGCCAGACGCGTCTCTGATCTTCAGGCACTATGTGTTCGTCCTCCATACAGGGTTGCTCTGAGGACTAATCCCTCGTTCCTTCCGAAAGTCTGCTCAGAAAACAATTTAAACCAATCTATAGACCTTCCTGTGTTTTTCCCTAACCACACCAACAAGGCAGAATACAAATTACACCAATTGGACGTTCATAGACAATTGCGTTTTTACTTGCATAGGACTAAGGATATAAGGAAGTCAGACCAACTATTCCTTTCCTACGCCCTAGGCAAACAAGGTCTCCCAGTTTCCAAAGTGACCTTATCCAGGTTGTTGTCTCACTGTATTACTTTCATTTATCAATTGAGAAACAGAGTTGCCCATCAAACCAAAAGGTCATTCTACTAGGGCTTTGGCCACCTCTGTAACCTTTCAACCTAGGTTGCCCATGGATTCTATCTGTGCAGCTGCTACGTGGGCAAATCCTCATAACTTTATTTCTCATTACAAGCTAGATATGGTCTCCAGGAGCAGAGCTGACTTTGGTTCCACTGTTATGAAGAGTCTGTTCCAATGAGCCACCCAGGATTGTAGGTGCTAGGGACGCTGTCCCAACCAGCAAGAACGAAGGCGAGATAGACAACTTAACATAAAGAAGTTATGTACCTACCATAACGTTCCATGTTAGTTGTCTTCATCTCTCCTTTTCTGGCATCCCACCCTCCATCCCCCTGTCCTATTGGATCAAGAGGAGTTTTGGTTTCACTGGCTGAATGTTCTCTGGTTTGTTTCCTCTACTGACTTAGAGAGTATGACAGGTATGCTCAATCTGTTTGTTTGACAGGTTGATTCTCTGGCTGTCTGGGGTTAGCTATTACAAACAAGATCTGGGTAGCTAGCGCTAGGCATCATGGGATAAGGGGTAGCCTCGAGCCAGTAAACGGCTCTCGAGCTGTAGAAGATGGCAGAGTCAGAGCCGAGGATCGGCTCCGATCCCAACCAGCAAGAAAGAAGGTGAGATGAAGACAACTAACATGGAACGTTATGGTAGGTACATAACTTCTTTTTCCTTAAGATCTCTTAGAAAACGGGTGGCTCCTTCTTGGGATTTTAATTTTGTTTTAGAAAAACTAACCCTTGCTCTGTTTGAACCAGTTCATCAGGCTGACTTAAGGTTCTTAACATTAATTACTGTCACCTGTGTAAGAAGAGTATTGAGTTGCATGATCACGTGGTCAGCAAATCTTATTTACCACAAAGCTAGTGTTTCCTTAAGTAACTGCTGTGCCTAAAGTGGTGTTCAAGTTTACATCAAACCAATTTGTCCATCTCCCTGTCTTCTTTCCAGAATCTAAAAAACAGGGAGAAAACATACCTTAGATGTCCACAGACAAATCTCTGGTAATTATCTTGACCCAATATGGTCTTTCAGAACTTCTGATCAAGTGTTCATTTTTTTTGTGAGTGTAAGAAAAATGCACGTGTGTCAAAACTGACTATTTCAAAATGGTTGTCTCATGCTATTACTTTTAGACCCACCTGCACATAACAGTTCCAGGCAGGGCCAAGGCTCAGTCTACCAGGGCCTTGGATTCATTTGTTTTTGGAAGCGATTGGCTGCTAGTATTCTAAAAGCAGCAACATGGTCCTTTTATACACTTTCACAAAGCAGTATAAACTAGATTTCTTCTCCAGGTGTAGGACAGGCTTTCCTAGGTCCATTATCCAGAGGTTCCTGGGCCCTCATTCTTCCTCCTCCTGGTTGGTGTAAGCTATGGTAATCTACCTGTATGACTTAGGCTACTGCAACAGTGTTCCTTATGAAAAACAGTACAGTTATAGAAGTAAACTTACTAAAGCAGTAGATGTTAGAATTATCACTGCCGCTGTAGCTCTCCTCTCCCCCTCCCTTATTTTTTGTGTGTGTTTGTATTCCAGTGTGTGGACTCATTATATTCCCAACGTTGTCCTGTCAGGACTTTATTCTCCCTCTTTGTTGGCATGAAAGCTTTGAAGGGCTTTGTGCCCAAATCTAACTGTCAGCTGATCTTGAACTAATAATTTTGGGCGAGTGGAAGGTGCACTGAAAGTGTTTGAAGCTGGCCAGCTGTTGTATCCTTTGCAGGATACAACCCATGTAGCCTATGTTACTGCATCAGTGATCATTTAAACATCTGTTGTTTATAGTAAGTTTACTTACACAACTTGCTTTTCGCAAGATTGACGCCTGTGCCCTTCCCTCTCCCTGTGCCCTTGTTAAGTATGATTCCATTCACATCTTCCTGTTATGATCTTTAGATCCAGTGTCTCACATCCCATGTCTCTTATACGATGAAGCCTAGCTCCTTGTCTGTGGACATATCCTCTCTCCCCTATCCCACAGTTCCTTCTGTTGGTTATCCTGTGGTATTTCTTCCAGAAGCCTGATATCCTTTCCATGTACGTCTTCCAGAACTACACTCAGTAACCAAAGTGTGGCCTGAACAGGGCTTTAAAATTGAAGTGTGCACTGTGCTTCTGGCTTCTGTTCCTGTAATTATACACCGTAACATTTTGTTTTCTATTGCTGCTCCTTTCCTCTTTTTCCCCTGCAGGTCTCCATTCTGGTGCAATCACAACCAGGTCTTTTTCCTGCTCTGTTGCTATCTTTTCAACTCCCTCAGCTGATATTTCAGACCAGATTTGTTGTGACCATTTGCATAACTTTTTTTTTTTTCATTGTACTATAACTGCCACTTTTCTAACCACTTTATCCTTTCAAAATGCTTCCCTAGATGCCCTCAGTTATCCATTGCTGCACGTTTTTAATTGGTGACCAAGATTTTTACTACTGTGTTCCCCCTGTTATGTTTGAGTCAGATGCGGTGAAGAGTGTTGGATACCGAACTAACTTCTGTAACACTTTTGGTTACTTTTCTAATTCTTGACATTGTCCCTCCCATCACAACCCTTTGTATCCTGTCGTTCACCCATGGTGCAGCTAATGCAGTTCCTAAGGCTTCCAACCCCCCCCCCCCCAAACCCCTACAGTTTTCTTTTCAGCTTACTCAGTTGGCTGAAGTCAGAGGCTTTGAGTGTAGGTAAGTCGGCTGGTACTCTCCTAACAAGTTCACATAACTTGGGCTTAAAACTGGGCAAGTTTGCCAGCTGCTTCTGACCTTGAATCAGTCTCTTATACTGCCTTGGATATTGTCATCTGAAATATTGCTACTTTTACCTCATGGTTCTTGTTCATAACTTTTCCTGCCACCGCTTTTTAAGCTAACAAGCCTCCAGCTCCCTGAACTTGTTCAGCTTTCTTCTTGTACAAGAGTACAGAAATCACTGGCTTCCAGTCTTCAGGCTTTTTTGCATTAAGTGTTCTGTTGAAGCTCTCCATCATGGGGTTTACCAGTGGTAACCTATCTAGCTTTTTCTGCTGTCTCTTCTCATCATGTAACAAACTGTACAAATCCAAGAAACAAACTGTAAAAACAGCAAAGGACTATGTAGAAAGTAATCCAAGAATGAACGACCACTGATATACCACCGTTTATTTACTGGAAACAATCCAATGTGTTGTGAGTGCTTTCATACAATGAAATATTGTACTTCATCAGACAAAGTTGCAGATGCAGTCTATTCAATTTAAATTAAAAAATAGCAGTGTCATAATGATGTCATTTCCTTCCTTAGTTTTTCAAATCAAGCATTGCATATTACATACATATTCCCTAACAACTATATCTTTGTTGCCCTCAACAGCCCATCTATCATAAGCAATCACCTATGTTAATTAATATACTTAAAAATACATGTATAAAATACATATCATAAATTAGTTGACCTAATGTTATAAATATCAATTCCCTATATGTATGCATATCTAAAGCTCTAAAACAAAGCATTTTAAAAAATATATACTGCATTGTCTTACACCTTCATATTAATACAATACATATTTAATGCATATTAAATGTGAAGCACATCTATGATTTATAAACATTTTTATATATATATATATATATATATATATATATATATATATATATATATAACGTTAGCTGATTTTGTTTCTTTTAAGTGCCTTTAATTTTAATATAGACGCTATGGAGCTACGCTCAATGCCTGGACAAGTGTCTACTTGCAATCTTGCCATTCTAATTCTTTCAGTTCTAAAAATACATTCCACGCTGTCTTATCTATTATAACTTGATCTATAATGGTATAAGTAAATGAATGATCTAGATGAGACTTAATTTGTTTGGCTAAAGCATTGTTTGTATTCAGCTTCTTTATAGCATATTCATGCTCATATACGCTGAGACAATTTTCTTTCAGTTTTCCCTATATAATAGGCTAAGCATCGTTTACATTTTCTTAAATAAACCACAGGTTTTGATTCACAATTATATTTACCTTGTATTTGGTATGTTCTACCCCTTACTAAAAACTCTGTGCCCACTTCTATTTTGTGGCACCATCTGCAAAAAACACATTTTTTCATACCTAGTACCTTATTAATATTGTGCACCTCTTTATATTTTAACAACTCTTTCAAATTTCTCCCTTTCCTGTACACAATGTGGCTTGTCTCCTATAATATTCAATTCTTCTTTCTGATTCAATACACCCCAATTTTTCTCCAAGATCCATCTTAAGTTGTGTTATCATCTTTACTGTATGTGATGACTAATGTCTCTGAGAATTTATTATTATTATTTTGGTTAGTATTTTCAATTGTTTGAGATACAGCACTGTCTGTCTCTACATTATCATTTACAATGTGCATATTAGATTTTTTTATCTAAAATGGGTTTAGAAAAAAACTCTCTTGTTTATAACTTCTTCATTGATGTCACTTAAAGTACTAGGATATGATCTAGCGGAAAACACAGATCTTAAATTAGAATATTCTTCCAAAAAGTCTTCTTTGGTGATCAATCATACGTGCAGCTCTAACTACCTGTCCTTTAGCAACGGACTTTTTCTGATGTCGAGGGTGAGAGCTACTATAATGCAATAGACTATTGTAATGTCTCTTTTCTATGTATACGAGCTGTATATCTATTTTCTGTATAGTCTTTAATGAGTTTAATGTCTAGATATTCCATATAGTCACTACTAATATTCCATGTGAACCTAAAAAATGTTGGTAGTTTGGCCTGTATATAACAGGAATTCTTCAAGTATGTCTTGTGTTCCTTGCCAAATAATACTAATGTCATCTTGAAATCTAAAGTAGGATTTAATAAATCTATTAAATTTACTATTGAAGACATATTTCTTCTCCCAATAGGCCATAGTTATGTTAGCATAAGCTGCCCCGCATGGGGACCCCATTCCAATGCCTTTAGTTTGTAAATAATACTCTCTATTGAATTCTAAAAAGTTATAATTCAAAACTATTTCTAACAGCTCTATTAAATTAATTTTATCTTGTATATGATTCTCATGCAGCATTTCGCTAGTCCATTCTAAACATTTTTGCGGAATAACTGTAGAGATCACACGTCGAATGTTACCAGTATGTCGTTACTATTATATTCCATATTATTCATAAATTGTAAAAATGACCAAGAATCTTTACAAATTTGTTTTTGATTTTTAAGAATGTCTTTAAATTCAAAATCTATGTATTTAGCAATTGTTGATGTAATAGTCTCTCCCATCTACTAGGGGACGCATAGGTGGGTTAGAAATAGATTTATGCATTTTGGGAGTACCAAAGAACACTGGGACTCTAGCAGGTGATGCATTCAAATAATTATACAATTATATACTAATGCGTTTATAAACATATCATTTAACTGCGTGTAAATCATTTTATATGCAACATTAATTTCATTCATTGATACTTTCAAATATGTATCAGTATTTAAGATGTCATATAACCTTCTGTTATAATCTTGGATGTCCATGATAACTGCTCCTCCCCCTTTATCTGATTTCATTATACACATTTTTTCTTTTCTTATTTGGGTTAAAGCTTGCTGTTCTAAAAATACTAAGGTTATTCTCTTCCTTTTTTCCATGATGATATTTTTTCAAATTTTTAATGTCCGTTTCACAAATTTTTTCATATACTCCCAGTTTGGGGTGGAGGGGTGGGTTATAAATGCTACTAATACGAAACATATTTGTTTGTCTAATTATATTAGTCTGAAACAATGTTTTTAAGTTAATTTTCCTAAGATACAATTTTAAATATAAAATGGTGTGAGTAAAATTACTATAAACAGAAGGCACAAAGGTCATTCCTTTTGCCAATAAATTAGCTGTTTCACCAGTGCAAGCTACATTCGAAAGATTGTATACTTTAAAATCTAGTTCACTGTTGTATACTACTGTACAAGTATCATTAGTATGTAATTCGGGTGTATCAATGTTAATTAATATACTATGTTCCATAATGTTTGTCCTCCATTGTTTCGTTTTGGGTCTCGCTCCTTGAAACCCCACTGCTTGTTGACTGTTCAAAAAAGGGGGGTTGCCTCTATTTTTGAGTCTCTCAGATCTCTGTAGCTCAGGAAAATTATGATTGCTTCTTGACTGTCGTCATATTCATAAGCTGTTTCATGTTCATCTGTATTTACATTATTAAATCTTTTCTGCCCTTGAAGCTTAGGGGGCTTAGGATAAGCAACTCCATTAGCATAGTCTCGAAGATCACGTTCAAGCTTATTAATTTTTCCTTTTTTCAAAAATTCAATCTGCTGTTCAGCACTGTTATAAATGTGTGAATATTCATATTGTGCTTGTTCATACAAATTATGCTCTCGAATAGTTTTGTCGAATATGCTTAATTCATTGCTGAGTTCATCTATATTTTCTTGATTGTTTAACTAAAAGCTCATGTAATTCCTGTCCTGTTCTATCAAACAGTTTCAGTAATTCTATATGTAATGCTGAATTTTCTGTTAATCCTGAAGGGAAATGCCACATGCGTAATCCTTTTGGAATTACTTTGCTTCGTAAACATTCTGAAAGATGAGTGTTTTCAAGCTGCAATTTCTTATAGCGCTGAGTTTATAATCAAGTTCAGATAGCTTGCCATTAAGTGTATTATCTGTTCCTTGCGAAGCTCTAAAAGAAAATGCTGTAGTCAGCCATTCATTAAGTATTGGCACTCCTCTTTTGTTGTTACTGTTCGCATTTATTTTCGTTGCACTTACTCCTGCTTCACTATTCAAGCAGTTAGTGCTGTCTAAATTACAACCAGAACCAGAATTAAAATCTGGTCCAAGGCATTGAGGTGTAAGACAAAAAACAGTTCCTGCGTTCATATTGTTGCCATTATTAACTTGCTGAACAGGTATGACATTAGCATTGTTATTACCTGGATGAGCGACTGCTGTAGTTGGAAACTCTTTACCTATATTCCGTCCAATGTGTTCGTACAAGTTGTCCATACATTTAGAAATCTGCATAACTAGGGCAAAAAGTTGTGCAGTGGACCCTTCGGTCTCTCCTTGTCCATTAATCAAATTAATTTCAGTTGGCCCATGATTCTCTCCTTGGATCCCAGGCAACAAAGCACCTTCCATATCACCAACAAACTCTACAAATCCAAGAAACAAACTGTAAAAACAGCTAAGGACTATGTAGAAAGTAATCCAAGAACAAACTACCTCTGATATACTACCATTTATTTACTGGAAACAAGCCAATGTGTTGTGAGCGCTTTCATACAATGAAATATTGTACTTCATCAGACAAAGTTGCAAACGCAATTTATTCAATTTAAATTAAAAAAAATAGTGTCATAATGATGTCATTTCTTTCCTTAGTTAATGTTTTTCAAATCAAACAATGCGTATTGCATACATAATATTCCCTAACTACTATATCTCTGTTGTCCTCAACAGCCTATCTATCATAAGTATTCACCTATGCTTATTAATATACTTAAAAATACATTTATGAAATACATATCATAAATTAGTTAATCTAATTTAATAATTAAATAGTTATAAATAAATATCAAGTCCCTATATAGCTATATGTATACATATCTAAAGCTCTAAAACATAAAGCATTTTAAAATATATATACTTTCATATACTGCATTGTCTTACACCTTCATATTAATACAATACCTATTTAATGCAAATTAAATGTGAAGCACATCTATGATTTATAAACGTTTTATATATCTAATGTTAGCTGATTTTGTTTCTACACGCAGTTAAATGATATGTTTATAGATAAACACATTAGTATAGAATTGTATAATTATTTGACTGTATCATCTGCTAGAGTCCCAGTGTTCTTTGGTACTCCCAAAGTGCATAAATCTATTTCTAGCCCATCTATGCGTCCTCTAGTAGATGGAAGAGACTCTATTACATCAGCAATTGCTAAATACATAGATTTTGAATTTAAAAACATTCTTAAAAATCAAGAACAAATTTGTAAAGATTCTTGATCATTTTTACCATATATGAATAATATAGAATATAATAGTAACAATCGACGTGTGTGATCTCTACACAGTTATTCCACAAGAAGAAGGTTTAGAATGGACTAGCGAAATGCATGAGAATCGTATACAACAAGATAAACTTAATTTGTTAATAGAGCTGTTAGAAATAGTTTTGAATTATAACTTTTTAGAATTCAATAAAGAGTATTATTTACAAACTAAAGGCATTGCAATGGGGTCCCCATGCAGGGGAGCTTATGCTAACATAACTATGACCTATTGGGAGAAGAAATATGTCTTCAATAGTAGATTTAATAGATTTATTAAATCCTATTTTAGATTTCAAGATGACAGTAGTATTATTTGGCAAGGAACACAAGACATACTTGAAGAATTCATGTTATATATAGGCCAAACTACAACATTTTTTAGGTTCACATGGAATATTAGTAATGACTGTATGGAATATCTAGACATTAAACTCATTAAAGACTATACAGAAAATAGATGTGTAGCTTGTATACATAGGAACGAGACATATTCCAGTACTCTATTGCATTATAGTAGCTCACACCCTCAACATCAGAAAAAGTCCGTTATTAAAGGACAGGTAGTTAGAGCTGCACGTATGATCACCAAATGAGAACACTTTTTGGAAGAATGTTCTAATTTAAGATCAGTGTTTTCCGCTAGATCATATCCTAGTACTTTTTTAAGTGACATCATTGAAGAAGTTATAAACAAAAGAAAGAGAGGTTTTTTTAAACCCATTTTAGATAATAAGAATTCTGATATGCACATTGTAAATGATAATGTAGAGAGACAGTGCTGTATCTCAAACAATTGAAAATACTAACCAAAATAAGAATAATAAATTCTGAGACATTCGTCATCACATATAGTAAAGAAGCTAACACCTTAAGATGGATCTTTGAGAAAAATTGGGGTGTATTGAATCAGGATGAAGAATTGAATAATAATATAGGAGATAAGCCACTTATTGTGTACAGGAAAGGGAGAAATTTGAAAGAGTTGTTAAAATATAAAGAGGTGCACAATATTAATAAAGTACTAGGTATGAAAAAATGTGGTTTTAGCAGATGGTGCCACAAAATATAAGTGGGCACAGATTTTTTAGTAAGGGGTAGAACATACCAAATATAATTGTGAATCAAAAGCTGTGGTTTATTTAAGCAAATGTAAACGATGCTTAGCCTATTATATAGGGAAAACTGAAAGAAAATTGTCTCAGCATATATAGGAGTATGAATACGCTTATAAAGAAGCTGAATATGAACAATGCTTTAGCCAAACATATTAATAGTCATCCAGATCATTCATTTACTTATACCATTATAGACCAAGTTATAATAGATAAGACAGCATGGAATGTATTTATAGAACTCAAAGAATTAGAATGGCAAGTAAGATTGCAAGCAGACACTTGTCCAGGCATTAATGAGCGTAGCTCCATAGCGCCTAAATTAAAATTAAAGGAGCTTAAAAGAAACAAAATCAGCTAACATTATATATAAAAAATGTTTGTAATTCATAGATGTGCTTCACATTTAATATGCATTAAATAGGTATTCTATTAATATGAAGGTGTAAGACAATGCAGTTTATGAAAGTATATAATGTTAAGTTGTCTATCTCGCCTTCATTCTTGCTGGATGGGTTCGGAGCCGACCTCGGCTCCGACTCGGCCACTCTAAAAGCTCGAGAGTTGGTTCCACCGGCTCGAGGCTCCCCTTATATCCCACAATGCTAGGCGAGAGTTACCTCAGATCTCGTTTGCCGCTACAGCTTCGAGGTTGGTTGTTTCTACCGGTTCCTGGTGAGTGCTAATTTTCTTGTAAAAATTACTCTTTAAAACCCCTTTTAAGTTAATATTCTTACTTAGTTAGTGTAGATTAGAAAACTTTATTCCCGACCTTAAATATTTCCGTTTTCTTTCCCCAAGAACCTTTGGTTCTTCCATTGGGCCTTTAGGCCTTCCCTTCCCTAGTGGAGTGTGTGTGTTTTTTTTGTAGTTTATTCTAGTTTATTGTACTTTAAATACTAGTATTACTACTAATTTTATTGTGTTTTCCTGACAGGGTATAACTTGTGTGTTTGTGTGAGTGTTTGTGTACACCTGTCAGTCAAAAAAATGTCTAAAGAAGCAAAGGTCTCCGGATTCAAGAAGTGTGATGCGTGCTGTCAGAAAATGTCTCTGACAGACGCTCACACTTCTTGTGTCTATTGTCTGGGGCCTTTGCACCTGCAGGACTCCTGTGCTGTGTGCCATGGCTTCAGCCCCAGGGTCCTGCAGGAAAGAAAAAAACAAATTAATTCTTAGAGGCTTACTGAAGCCAGAGGATTCCCTGTCAGTTTCAACAGGGAAGCCCTCTAAGGCATCGAGGTCTTCGGCTCCGGCTTCTGAGCCGAGACCTCAGGTTGCTCAACCTTTGCCTTTATCGGCTCCGGCTGGAGCCGATAAGTCTCAGTCCACAGTTTCTGTGGCTCCTCGGCTCCGGCGGAGCCGAGGTTATTGAGTTCCCCGTGTCGGCTCCGACCAGACCTTCGGAGCCGACAACTAGGAAGAGGTCCAGGTCACCATCTCTTGGCTCCGTTCATTCGGCTCCAGGATCTCCCTGCTGTCTGAACGGAGCCAAAGGTCTCACTCCTCTAGGTCATCGAGGCTGTCGGATCATGACCTTCAGAGGGTAGTGAGTCGACTACTTAAGTCCGAGGCACTAGCCCAGATGCTTCAGAGCCCGACTCATCAGTCGATGCCTGCCCCGGTCCATCAACATTTTCCTCCTTCGACTCTCTTGAGTTCGGAGCCGGGTCGCGTCGGAACCGAGACTGTGATTACGTCGGAGCCGAGACAATTGTCTTCAGCTCCGTCGTCGGCTCCGTTTTCTTCTTTGGAAGAATCTCGGCGCCGGACTTCCCTCGCCGGCTACGAGGGTGTGAGTGGCATCCGACCCTTGTGCGACCCCCACCTCCCTCTCGGGCTTGGCTGGTGAGTTCGGCTCCGACATCGGCCTCGGAGCCATCACTGTCGGTGCCGAGGGGGGTTCTTAGCTCCTCGGAGCGGGGACCTCTGGCTCTGCCTGACAGGGGTGCATTCGAGGTCATGCGGAGTGTGTTAGAGCCTGGCTCTACTCCACAGTCGGCTCCGTCCGCCCCTCCCTCTATGCTGCCTCAGGGTAAGTCGACTCACTCCCTCATCCCGGACCGCAGAGAGCCAGCTCCTCAGGAGCCCCCTGTGGGGATTTCATCCTCTTCCGAGGCTCTCCTGATTTGATTTCCCCCTCGGAAGAGGAAGTGCAGGAGGAAACACATTGACTCTCCTGAGTCTATCACGTCAGACACAGATTTGGATGATTCTGAGGGTTCCCCCCGTTCCCCTTCTGAAGATGTCTCATTTGCAGACATTCTGGAGATCCTGAAACAGAGGGGAAATTGGCCAGCCCTCAACCCTTCGGAGGACGAATCTGTGTATCTTGAGGCGTTTGGCTCTCGTCCTTCCACCTCCTGGGTGTGCCCTCCCTTCGACCCCCTCATGCAGGTGGTTGCTAAGAAGGCATGGACGGCTCCTGATTCAGTGGACCCCACTCCCAGGAGACCCTCTAAGTTCATCACAGCTCCAGCAGACAAGCAATTTTTATCAAAAGGAGTTTCTGTGGATGCTATGGTGGTAGCTGCTGCCACAAAGAAGGAACTGGCTGATCCTTCAGTACCTGTCCATCCACCTAACAAGGAATCTAGGTCCATGGATAGGTACGGGAAGCGGATGTTCTCCTCAGCGACATTTACCATGCGTTCGCTGAACTACCTGTGCCATTTCACTCGTCTTCAAAGGGACTTGATCAAGGAAGCGAGTGAAATGTTAAAGGATCCTACAGCTGCGGGTTTCCAAGACAAGATGAACACGCAGCTGGCTACCCTTAATTCCATATCCAACTCCTCCATGCCTCCTCTCTTACGCGGCCGATGGAGCGAGCAGAGCCGCAGGGACAGGTGTAGCCTTACGTAGGCACGCCTGGATGCGGCTATGCAATTTTGCGGACCCTTTCAAGACGTCTTTCACGAACTCCCCTTTGGATGGATCATCTCTCTTTGGTCCTCAAGTGAAAGAAACCCTGACTAGGTGCGAGACTGATGGCAAGACCCTTTCTGCCGTCGAGTCCGTTTTCGACTCCTTCCAGGCCTTACCCCAAAGGCCAGAAGGGTGGAAAGATGTGGTTCCGTAAACAATCTCAAGGGACTTCGCCTGACGACAGAGTCGCTTTCCTACCAAAGGCAGAGGTGGGAATAACAATGGTAGACGACGCCCTAGGGGCAGGGGGGGCCCGCAGAACCAGGGCAATCGGGAAGCCTTGACAAGCCCTTTCAGCATCCCTGAGGTGTTGCCCGACTGCCCATCTTCGGAGGCAGTCGGGGAAGATTGTCACTGTACCCAGAAGCCTGGCTATCCCTGACTCAAGACAAATGGGTACAGTCCATCATTTCGAAGGCTATTCTATCCCCTTTCTTCGTTTTCCAAATCAGTCAAAAAATCCCTTCCAGATGTTCCACCGCTCAAAGGGATCTAGCAGCTTTGGAAATTTCAAAACTGCTTGCAAAAGAGCAATTCAGCCAGTGCCAGCAGACCAACAAGGATCCGGAATCTACTCAAGGTTCTTTTTAGTTCCAAAGAAAACGGGACTGGAGACCGATATTGGATCTCAGTGTCTTGAACAAATCAGTCAAGAAAACAAGATTTCGGATGGTCACGCTGCAATCCATTCTTCCCCTTTGGGCAAAGGAAACTGGATGTGCTCTATAGACCTTCGGGATGCGTACTATCACATAAAAATGAACAGACGCTCCAGAAGATTCCTCCACTTCAGGCTGGGAACCAGTCATTTTCAGTTCAGGGCCCTGCCCTTTGGTCTCACCACTGCCCCCCGGGTGTTTACCAAATGCATGGCAGTGGTAGCTTCTCACCTGAGACGACAAGGATTCCAGGTGTTTCCATATTTGGACGACTGGCTCCTCACAGCTCCCACCAAGCATCTCCTTCTGATGGCCAGAGATTATACTTTTCGCGTTTGTCAAAAACTTGGTATTTCAATAAATTGCGAAAAGTCTGTTTTGTCGCCTTGTCGTACTATTACCTACATAGGCGCAAATCTAGATACTATAAACATGTCTGCAAGGCTAACACACCAAAGGATATCAGACATTCACAAATTGGTGTCACTTCTTCTCAACAACAACAGAATCAAAGCCAGGTTAGTTCTAAAGGTGTTGGGAATCATGGCAGCGCCATACCTCTCCTTCCATTAGCCAGATACCACATGCGGATCCTTCAGTGGATGCTTTTACTCAATGGTCATACCAGGAACTTCCAATGTCTCACACCATTGTGATCACGCAGGCGTGCAAAAGCATCTCATGTGGTGGATGTCGTCCCCCCAGCTCCTGTTGGGAAGACCCTTTGTTCCACCTCCTCCGGTTGCTACACTGACAACGGATGCCTCCCTGATCGGGTGGGGGGGGCATTATCAGGGCAGGACAGTCCAGGGCACATGGCAACCAAACGAATGCCACTTGCACATAAATGTTCTGGAGATGAGAGCAGTGCTTTTAGCGTTGCAAGCCCTTCAAGACTCTCTTCCCTTGGGAACAATTGCAATCCAGACAGACAATATGTCTGTAGTGTGGTACATCAACAAACAAGGCGGAACCAGATCATACCCCTGTGTCGAGAAGCACTCAGACTGTGGCAATGGGCGATTTCTTCTCAGCGTTTTCTGATAGCAACGCACATCCCGGAAGTCCAATCACATTGCGGACAAGTTGAGCAGAGCTATACTCATGCCTCACGAGTGGTCTCTGAAAGACTCTGTAGTGAGAGAAATTTTTCTCAAGTGGGGTCAGCCTTGCTGCGATCTTTTGCTACTCCCCAAAACAGCAAGTGCAGAGAATATTTCACTCTATTCCCTTTACCAGGCCAACCCAGCAGAGACGCTCTAGTCCAAGTTTGGCCCGGGGACTTCTGTATGCATTCCCTCCTTTCCCACTGATCTCTCAAGTAATTCAGAAAGCTATCGCTCAGAAGGCATCCTTGATCCTCATTGCTCCTTACTGGCCTCGACAAGTGTGGTTCCCCTTTCTACATCGTTTTCTCTTGAGCGACCGTGGAATCTGGACCTAGTTCCAGATCTTTTGATCCATCAGTCGGGTCAGTTTCATCGCTCCCTCCCCTCTCTGAACCTCACTGCTTGGTTCCTCCAGTTCCAACCGTAGCCAGGCTTCCTCAATTATCTCACTCTGTTAGAGATATATTGATAGCTTCCCATAAATCTTCCACTCGAAAGATTTATTTGAGTAAGTGGAAACGCTTCTCATATTGGGCACAAGGAAAGGACATAGATCCTTTCACCGCTTCCATCCAACTAGTTCTTGATTTTCTAGCTGAACTCTTCCATGCAGGTTCATCTCCATCTACACTTAAGGTTCAATTGGCAGCTATTTCTAACTTCCATGTGGGTATTTCTGAATCTGCCCTAATGTCCCACAAACTTTGCAAAGCCTTTTTGAAAGGAGTTTTTCTTCTCAGACCTCCTATAAGAAATCCTCCTTCTCCTTGGGACCTAAATTTAGTTCTTGCTTCTTTGATTCTTTCCCCTTTCGAACCTGCAGCTTCCTGTTCCTTGAAATTATTATCATGGAAAACTCTCTTTCTGGTAGCTATTACATCAGCTAGAAGAGTTTCAGAACTTCAAGCACTCAGTTGTCGTCCTCCTTATCTTTTGTTTCATAAGGACAGAGTATCCTTACGAACTAACCCGTCCTTTTGCCTAAGGTGGTTTCAACATCAAATCTAAACCAAAGCATTGACCTCCCTGTCTTTTTCCAGAGTATTCCAATAGGTCTGAACAAAAATTACACTGCCTGGATGTTCATCGTCAATTAAGGTACTACTTGGATAGAACAAAACAATTCAGAAAATCTGATTAGCTGTTTGTCTCCTATGGAAAGCAGAAAGGGACTTTCAGTTTCAAAGGTATCATTATCCAGATGGCTAACATCTTTGATTTCCCTGGTATATGAAATTAGACAACAAAATTGCCTAATAAACCTAAAGCCCATTCCACCAGAGCTTTGGCTACTTCTTTAGCCTTCCAAGACAGACTGCCTATTGACACCATTTGTGCAGCGGCTACTTGGGCTACTCCTCACACTTTTATTTCTCATTATAAGTTGGATTTAGCTTCTAGGCATAGAGCTAACTTTGGTTCCACTGTTCTCAGGAGTCTGTTCCGTTAGGCCACCCGGGACAAGGTGCTAGGGACGCGGTCCCATCCAGCAAGAATGAAGGCGAGATAGACAACTTAACATATAGAAGTTATGTTCTTACCATAACGTTCCATGTTAGTTGTCTTCTCGCCTTCTTCTTGCGTCCCACCCTCCTTCCCCTGGCCTGGACAGACCTAGAGGAGTTGTGATTGTGACCTCTCTTTCTACCACCTCTTTCTTAGACATATGCTATTATGCATATTTCTTGGTTCAGGATGTAGGTCACCCTTCTTTCTTCCTGTTGTTAGAGGTGGATTCTGTTTTACAGTTATACTGTTACTGTTATAAGCTGGGGTTAGCTTACAAACGAGATCTGAGGTAACTCTCGCCTAGCATTGTGGGATATAAGGGGAGCCTCGAGCCGGTGGAACCAACTCTCGAGCTTTTAGAGTGGCCGAGTCGGAGCCGAGGTCGGCTCCGAACCCATCCAGCAAGAAGAAGGCGAGAAGAAGACAACTAACATGGAACGTTATGGTAAGAACATAACTTCTATTTTTTAAATGCTTTGTTTTAGAGCTTTAGATATGTATACATATAGCTATATAGGGACTTGATATTTATTTATAACTATTTAATTATTACATTAGGTTAACTAATTCATGATATGTATTTTATAAATGTATTTTTAAGTATATTAATAAGAATAGGTGAATGCTTATGATAGGCTGTTGAGGGAAACAGAGATATAGTTGTTAGGGAATATTATGTACGCATTACCCATTGCTTGATTTGAAAAACGTTAATTAAGGAAGGAAATGACATCATTATGACACTGATATTTTTTAATTTAAATTGAATAGATTGCGTTTGCAACTTTGTCTGATGAAGTAGAATATTTCATTGTATGAAAGCGCTCACAACACATTGGCTTGTTTCCAGTAAATAAACGGTGGTATATCAGTGGTCGTTAGTTCTTGGATTACTTTCTACATAGTCCTTTGCTGTATTTACAGTTGTTCTCATCATGTCTATTCTGATGTTTGTGTGCAACTGTTCCATTTATTTTGCCTCCTTCTCGGTATCTTTACCTCAGGGATTTCCTTTGTGAAGACTGAAGGAAAGATTTCATTTCAGTAACTGTTTTCTCTCAGTCTGATCTCTTCCTACCATTGTGCAGCATTGCCTGTTCTCCCTCTTCTTTAGCTATGCACACACATAAGATTCCCTTTCATGATACCTTCTGACAACTTACTCTTGTCCCTTTTGTCCTGGCCACTTTGATTTCTTAGCCCCTTTGTACAATACCTCTCCTCTTTCTCAATTCAAAAAATTCCTTACATGTTCTGTCTTTTGCCTAACTGCTAGTTTCATATTTCTTTTAGTTGCGTCAAAGTTCACCAACTTGTCCATAACATGGAGTGCTGTTCCTATAACTTCTTTTCTCCCTGATGCCTTCCAGTCTCTTAACTCACCCTTGCTCTCTTATCCAGCACATCAGTATATAATCCACTGTCCTAAACTCCCACAGCATTATATTTGTTGTTGTAGTGTTGTTCCCCACTCCTGGGCCGCCCTGACGTGCGCACGCACACACACGCACGCGCACTAATAACGTTTAACACTGTTGCCTACCTTAACTGACCCCTTCTGCATCATTTAAGACTTTAGAAAGAATTGTCCTTTCCAGTACATTCCTAAACCATTTGGCTAGCAGGTATCCAGCATCTGTCACTACCTTCTTCCATCTGTACCCTGAAGCTCAGACTGCTCCACTCCTTTCGTGTTAGCTTCAGATTCCCCGTGAATATTACTGCCTTTCTTGCCCCTCTTTTTATTGTCTTTAGTTGCATCCTTTTACTGTGATTTCTCAGTAGGACAATGTGCAGTCTCAGTCCACCAACTCTCTTCCCTTCATATACCTTTAACTGCCAAGACAACAACCTAGGTCTGAGTCTGCGTGTTCCTTTGCCATGTTTGAGGTTTTGGCAGTGGTTTCCTGTGACTTCATATCTGCTTTCTCCTTTATTTAGCCTGCTGCTTCAGCTCCATCTGACTGTTCTGTATTTCCTGAACAGCTTCTACCGGGCACCTCCATATGTCAGTTTGTCTTGCCATTGACCCTCCTTTCTAAGATGATAGTAGTGTCCATCTTTCCCTTTGTTAGTGTATGCAGCTCCTCATTTGTCTTTCCCAAACTGCTTGCATATGTTTTTGTGTGAAGTGATGCATGAGGGAGCACTCTGTCAGCAGTTCTCACTGTTTCCTTGTTTGTGAGATGTTCTCAATCTGTCCTTGTTTGAGAGATGTTCTCAATCTGTCCTTGTTTGTGAGATGTTCTCAATCTGTCCTTTACTTTTTGAATTCCAATTAAGTTGAGAGTGTGTATTTGCGTGTTGCCTGTTAACAGTGCAGAGACCAAATGCTCATTTGTTTCTTGTTTCGCAGAACATGTTTGTGCTGCTGGCTTGAGGACCAAACCTACAGGGTCAGAGGCTAAGTATGCTTATGTAGTCTGCATATGTCAGTGTGTGTAGGTGCCATGTGACCACATTTGAACATGGGATCTTACAGTAAATTTTGACAAATTGTATTTAGATGGAGAGGATGAACCCAGCAGTAGGACCCATCAAACATGGTCCTGTACTTTGTTTTATATGAACATATTTGACATTTACATTGAGCAATTGTTTGTATAGCTCTAATATCAAAAAGTACGAAAAGCTACTGTTCTGTTGTATGTAGATTGAGTTGTTTAAAAACTTTGGTTGTAATAATCAGAGGCCCTGTAAATAAAGCATATATTTGCTCGCGTTTAACAGCCCAGGGGGATTTCAGTGTATTTTACTGATGGTCCTTAATTTGTATGGCCTTTACTCTAGTAACTCCCTCCGTCATACTTGTGCCAGGCTTGATTTGACTTTTAGTCATCCTGGTCTCATTTCCCTACTAGGCTTGGGTAACTATCCTCAGGATCCATCAAGCTATGGACCTACCCGTCCTCTGCACTCTTACGTTCAGGCTGAACAGGGATATAGTGCAGGTAGGTGGCACTTCAGCTTAACAAAATGCTTTTAGCATTTGACACATGTTGAATAAAATGTGCATATGTCTCATTACGTTGAATGTAGTTGAAACAAGTTTTAAACTGAAGGATTTACTGGAGTTGGATGAAGATTTTTGTAAAGAAAATTTATTGTTGAGTTAACTTGTGCATAAGTATGACACTAAAAACCTTTATCAAGCCAAAAAAAAATGTGCTACAAGTAAAATGTGATCTTTAAAGTTTGTAGGCTACTTTTTTTTAATATTTAAATTAACTATATAGGTAGCACCAGATGGCCTGGTTAAATGCCGTTACTGATAAACCAAGTTCTTGCGAAGCAGCATGGTGTGAATAAAAGTAAAATGAAACCCTCCGTTGTGATCTGTAGTGGCTGTCAGTTGCTTAGTCATAAATGCTCAAGGTAGCACTTGCGTATATGCTGTTCCATGTAAAAGTAATACTGAGTTTTAATAAGTGCATTGTGCTTTTAACTTAAGGTTTGTAGCCTTCTGAAGAAAGTGCAAATCAATTGTCCCCCCACCTCCAAATACTGATCTGTTTCCCTGAGTTTCTGCAATTCTGGAGTGAAAATATTAAGGGGGTGCAGGGTTGCACGAAAGCTTGCCCATCTGCAGAATAATGTTTTGATCTAATGTCAGTCTTCATTTATCCTTGATGTATTGCACTCTGTTCAGACTCTCAGAACCGGCTCGGTCGTTATACAGCTCAAGAGAACCAAAAACTCTTAAGCTAAATTCCCTACCCAGAATGCCCATATCTAGATTACCTCAGATCTCGTTTGCCGCTCTTCTACATAAGACATGTCAGCCAGACTCTCTTTGAGCTACATGTAATTTCATTATTTTTTTCTGTTTGAAATTTAATTAAACGTATCCAGTTAACTTTCACTTCTGTTTTTTACTTCTTTACTACCTCTTCCTTTACACTTCGGTGTTCTTGCCTACCATTGTTGGTAGTTTTTCCTGTTACACTGTGTCCGCATTCTTCTTAGTGATTGCACTGTTTTCCTTTTTACCTCATGGTATCTGTTCTACAATCACTGGTAACTCTAGCTTTTTGCCTCTACCGTTTGGTAAGCCTTTCTCCCCTCTCTCTTCTTTTCTATTGTGTGTGGTGTGTATAGCTAGTGTGATTGTCTTCTGCCATTGATTTCATTTTTGTCAGTCAACATGGCAAGATAAGAGTAAAGGAACTACTGGCTTTAAACAATGTTCTGATTGTGGTAGAAAAATGCCCAATTCTGATGGGCATTCATCTTGAGTTTACTGCTTGGGCCCAGCGCATTTACAACATTATTGCTCTATTTATCAAGCTTTTAGTCACAGGGCCCTCGTAGAGAGGAAGAATAAACTTATTTTAAAAGGTTTGGTTAAGATGTCCTTTGCGGCTTTGTCCAGTCAGCCTACTACTTCAAAATCTGATACGTCTTCACCTTCCTGTTCCTCTAGGACTGAACATGGAAAGGAGTGTCTCGATGCCGTTGTCCCTTTTGGCCCCAGCACACGAGATCTAAATCTTCGGTTCCCACATTCTCCGCAGAACCAAAGTTAGCCAGATCTACTGAGCCAACTTTATAGGCACTGTGACTGTAGTGATCAGCCTGGCCCCACAGCCATCTGTGCCAACCACCATGGCTCCAGCTATTCATGTCACTTCCCCTTCCTTGGTGCCAGTCCCTTCTGCAGTGCTGACTGCAATTTCGGAAACTGTTCTTTCCACGGCACCATCAGCAACATGGAGCCAGGATTCCTTTCCAGGACATACGTGGCAGTGGCTCCCGCAGGGTAGAGGAGTTGCTACAGTGGAAGACACCGACTTTGTGGCAGAGGTGTCCTGCAAAGTCAGGGTTTCAGGGACTCATTCTCAGGGAAACCATACCAGCACTCCTGAAGGGAGGCCCGATTGAGAAGACTGTCCTTGCATTGACTAGCCTGGCAACAAATAACCACAGATACTTGGATGCTAAGGATCATTGCCAGAGGATACTACATTCCCTTTGTTCTCACTCCAAAAGCTGGAAGAATCCCCGAAGTCTCATCAGATCAGAGGTATCGGGCAGCACTGGTAAAAAGAATCATCCAAGAAGTCCCAGCAGACCAGGTAGGATCTGGATTTTACTCGAGGTTCTTTTTGGTGCCAAAATGGCCATGGTTCAGTCTATTCTTCCCTTAGGGAAAGATTGGATGTGCTCTATAGACCTCCAGGATGCGTACTACCACATAAGGAGCCAGTCACTATCAGTTCAGAGCTCTGCCCTTTGGTCTCACCACAGCCCCCCTGGTGTTCTCCAAGTTTACAGCAGCAGTAGCAGCTCACCTGAGACTGCACGGATTCCAGGTGTTTCCATATTTGGACAACTGGCTCGTTACTGCTCCCATCAGGCGTCTATTCATACAAGCAAGCGATTTCATTCTACACATTTTGTACTGGTCTAGGTACAACAGTGAATCATACCAAATCCCAACTAAGTCCAACTCAGCAGCTTGAATTTACAGGGTCCTGCCTGAATACAGCCTCTTGCAAAACCTCCCTCATCACAGATTGCAGAAGATAAGATCCCTCCAATGACATTGTACCTGCTCTGCTAGTTCTACAGACACTATGATCCATGGCAGTGGCCATCACATTGGTTCCACTAGCGAGATTTCACATGAGAATTCTGCAGTGGTTTCTAGCCCCCAATGGTCCAACCTCACTCATCCTTTGACACAGCTAATCCAAATTACCAACATTGCAAGAAGAGCTTATCCTGGTGGACGGAATCAGAGGAAATTCTTTTAGGCTGACCATTTGTTTCACCCCAGCCCAAGGCCACAGTGACCATCGATGCCTCCCAAATTGGGGGGGGGGTCCATTATCTGGGCAAAACAGTCCAAGGCACTTGGTCCCCAATACAGCCCATTCTGCATATCAGTGTTCTGGAACTGAGGGCAGTGCTCTTGGCGTTGCAAGCCTTCCAAGCTGCCCTCCCGGTAGGAACAATTGCAATTCAGACAACATGTCAGTAGTCTGGTATATCAACAAGCAGGGCGGAACCAAGTTTTACCCACTGTCAAGAAGCTGTGTGCCAATGGGCAATCTCTTCTAGCCACTTTCTAATAGCACCGCACATCCCAGAGAGCTTGAATGTGATAGCAGGCAAACTGAGCAAATGCATCCTCCTGCCTCGAGTGGTCTCTTAATCCCAGGTAGCGAAGAAGATTTTTCGTCGCTGGGGCCAGCTTTGCTGTGACCTATTTGCATCACCTCTGAACAAGTGCAGTAGCTACTTTACCTTAATTCTCCCTCAGGGGGAGTTCCCAAGAGACACTGTCCTTCACGATTGGCCCTTGGGACTACTGTATGCTTTCCCCCCATTCCACTACTTCCTCACTTCTTGAAGAAAGCCATTAAGGTTGACTAGCAAGGTGATTCTCATTGCTCCATTCTTACCTTGCCAAGTTTGAGTCCCCTTCCTTTGGCCTTACTTAATGTCCATGGACTCTGGACCTGGATCCAGACCGCCTGTCCCATCCTCCAGGGACTGGTTCACCCAATCTGAAAAAACTTCAAGCTTACAGTTGGGTTACTCCAGTTCCATTGATTGCCAGGCAAAGTAACTTATCCTCTCCAGTTTGAACAATTTTGTTGGCTTCCCATAAGCCTTCCACTAGGAAGCTGTACCACAGTAAATGGAAAAGATTTTCTATTTGGTCATGTGATAATGGAATTGATCCCTTTTCGGCACCAGTTGAAAATGTCTTAATTTTTAAGGAGCTGCTTCTACCATCAAAGTTCAACTTGCTGCTATTTCCAACTTCCCTAATGGTGTTGAGGGGCATTCCTTCTTTCACATAAGTTGTATAAAGTTTTTCTGAAAGGGACTTTAAGATTCAAACCTCCTTATAGAGACCCTCTTATCCCCTGAGATCTCACTATGGTTCCACAGTCCTTGATCCATTTCCCTTTTGAGATAGTGGCTACTTGTGACTTGAAATTTCTTTCACGGAAGACCATTTTGTTGGTAGCCATTACGTCCTCCAGAAGAATTTCAGAGATTCATGTGTTATCTTCAGAAACCTCCATATTTGACTTCATAAGGACAGGGTGTCACTATGGGCCAGCCCATCCTTTCTTCCAAAAGTAGTAGCCAAAACTAACATTAATCTATTGACTTTTCCCTAATTTCTCAAACAAGGGAAAATATTGCTTGCACTTGCTAGATGTTCACGGACAATTGCGTTTTTATCTCAGCAGAACTAAAGACGTACATTTTTCTTCTGAAGCTGCCTTGTTGGCATAATGCCCTGTGCCAGCACATGTGATATCAATACTTAGTACAAGGAGAGCAAGCCTGGCTCCCATGACAGGAAGTGATTCCCAGTTGTCAAAATCTAATCTTGAACCTGACTGATATCTGTGAAATGTTCCCAAGTCTGTTGCCTAAACGATCAGATGAAATGACCTTGTAACGGGTAACCACAGCTCACACTGGCATTGTTCTGTGGAGATGGACAGAATGAAGCACTATACAAGTTCGTTGGCCGCTCCGGAATGTCTGAAGGGGAAGAGCTTGCCTGGTGTAGCTCTATACAGTGAGAATAATAGTTGTTTAAGCTTCTCTGTGTTGGAGCTATGTCCCTCTCATCGTCTGCTGAAACATGTCTGGAAGTCCTGAGAAACAAGGAAGGAAGGTTTGGGTAAATATCTGTTTTGGAAAGTCCATTTTTAAAGTGGCCTTCATTCTCTGTTTATTGTGAATTGGTTCTTGATTGGAGGAGGGTTGTGATCCAGGCCACCAGCTTGGAGGGTGTATCTCAGGGAGTTGGCATAATCCATCGCTTGATTCAATGGCTGGCACTTGCTCTTTACTTGCCTGATGTAAAGGATTGGCTCTTCAGAACCCTTCACCATAGGTCAGTGACTGTTCTGTTCTTCCAGCAACATCCAATAGCCCCAGTGGATGAGTGATTTGGATGGCTTGTTTTAATTCAGAGAAATATGTTTGTGGTCCCCTCAGTGGCAAGATTGATGCATCAAATTTAGAAACATTTATACTGAGTTAAATATGGCACGGTGTCAGAGTATTCCCCAGTACTTGAATAAACAGTAATGTTGGAGTTGGTATTTATAGACAAGGATGTGGGGACTACCCCAAATACACACACCTAGAAGTGTGTGATGCACAGCCACTCTTCAAAAAGCTTTTGTATTGTTGTAGCAAAGTTCAGTATTTACGGTGTAGAAGATGTAATTATACTTTTAATTTCTGGGGCTTTTAGTACCACAGTCACCAAACTTCTGTTGACTTTCCTCCAACTAATGAGTCATGTCTTAAAGCAAATATTTCATCAGTTGCAACCTTTCCACTCACGCAGGCTATTGTCTTGCTGAAATGTGACCTTAGAGTATGGTGCCTCCTATTCCTGCAAGTGTCATCAGGCACATCTTTGAGTGCCACATCCTGTTGCTTGACCTTGTATTTGTCTGTCACATGAGTTGTGACTTGAACAAACGTATATTTACTTGGGGGGCACAGGGGGGGGATTGTTATCCACACATGGTCCTCTGACGAGTTTGAGGTCCCAGGGGCCTCAGTTTCCTCTTTCCCACCTTGCACCCCCCACCCCCATTTTCAGAGGAAATGTAAAGTTCATGCAGCTTGTTTTTGAACTATGGACCTCCATTCTTCCAAAAATGAATATCTGAAGGAGCAACAGGTTTGATTCTTTCCCTTCCCCAGTAGTTAGTTTTCAGAGATTCATAATTATGCAGCCTGGAAACACCAAAACCTTTTTTTTCTGGAGCCATCAGACATTGGGTTTTTTAAGTTGCCACTTAGACATGGTAACAAGACTAGCCAGAATTCTGCCAGAATGAGTTCACGTTATCCAATGTGCTGTCTCCCTTATGTTTCTTCACCTCAAGCCACAGGCAATATTGATCCTTGGTGTTCAGTTTAATGGGAGCAACTTATTCTTCTTGTGGATTTGGCCAGTTTGTACATGATGAATTCCATGCTGGACCCTTAAAGTTCATTGGTCTTATTTGGTAGGATCTGTGATTCAGCCCATTTAATTCTCAAAAGTCTGTCCAGGCAACTTTAACAGCTCAGCAGCCTAACTTGACACTGGGTGTTCTTTCACTTTTCCTCTCCCTCTCCCCAGTGTCAGTTGCTACTGATACTTCTACCCTGAGGTGTGGGAGGGGACATTTTTTAGGGTAACCCATCAGTATTTTGGAAATGAGTTGATGTTCTTCGTCTCACATTGCTGCAGTCATGACCTGTGGGTAGTCCGCTGTCCTCGGTCGGCCCGAATACCAAAGGGCTAGGCTGGCGTCGGTCATTGTCGCTTAGAGCTGACGTCAGTACGCAGTAGTACTTAAGCGCATGACAGACGCCATATCCTCAGTCTTTCTTGCTGCGTGGTCCGAAGCAGAAGCAGTGTTTGCGAGTGCCGTTCGGCGTTCTGAAATTTTCATTTACCGAGTTTCAGACCGAAGACCAAGTTGGGCTAAGTACCCGTTAGAAATTTTTGTTTTTTCTTGCCTCAGTTATCCGGATGTCAGAAAAAGTTAATAATTGCATTTCTTGTGGGAAACAGATACCTCATAAGGATTATCATTCTCTCTGTATTCCTTGCTTAGGGCCTGAGCACGACGTAGTCGGGTGTCGCTTTTGTGCTAGATTTAATAAGCGCACCATTAAGCGAAGGTTAGACTGTGCCAGGCTTGTTTTCGGTAAGCGGTGTATCTATAACATGCCGTCGGATCCTCCGATGCCCGCTACCGCTAAGAAGCGTAAGGATAAATCTTTGAGATCTAAACCGGATGAGTCGTCCGTTGCAGACGCCCGTTCTTCTGAGCCTCCGGTTGAATCTATGGATCCCGCCGAGGGTTCGGCTGAATCCCAGGGGGAACCTTTACTTTTACAGGAATTGGCCTCTCAGGAGTTAGGACAGGCCGAGGGTGCTTCTCAGGTTTCAGTAGTTCCATCCTTACAAAAGGTTGTTAGGCCTTCTACTTCAGTGGCTAAAGGCCATGCTAAGGCCAAACCTGGTCTTGTTGGACCTGGTCATTCTTCTAGCTCTCCAGCCCCTGTTCCTAAAAAATATATGTTGAAAATGGCGGAGGACTTGATTACTTTGATCAGGGGTTCTATGCCCCCCCCAGAGAAAAGGCCTAGGGTGGAGGCAGATTGAGGGAATGGATCATTCCTCAGACTACTCTGATTCCTCAGCTGAAGAAATTCAGGATTTTCCTTCCTATTCTGATTCGGATGCAGAGGACTCCTGTCCTTCTGCTTCTCCTCCAGAAGATTTTTCCTTTTCTGAAACTTTACATACCATGAGGGAGCATTTCAAGTGGGAAGGTCAAGATTTTTCAGATTCTCGGAAAAGGCTTAGGGAATTTTTGTTTCTGCCACAACATAGGCCCTTGGCTATTCCTCCTGTCTTAGATGTTGTTCAGGATGTGTTTTCTGAATCTTCCCTTAATCCTGATTCTCTGCCTCCGGCCCCTGTTAAGCCTGACAGGTATTACAGAGTTCCAGAAGCACATAAGTACTTGTATAAGAGTCCTAGGGCTGATACGGAAACCATTATTCAAGGACCTAAGGGTGTTAGGGCTTCTGTGGCTAAAAATCCAGTCCCTTTGGATAAAGATTCTAGGGCGTTAGACAGGTGGGGGAAAAAAGTGTACACCTCCTCTACGTTAGCTATGAGGGCTTTGAATTGCCAATTTCATATGCTGAAGTATCAGAATTTTTTATTAGGCCAATTGAAGTCTAAGGTGGATGCTTTATCTGAGGGTATAGCGTGTAAGGAGCTCCAGGAGTTGGTTCATGCATCAGATCAAGTTGGCAAGCATTCTTTGCAGTGTGGTTTTGATGCTCTTCAGGCTTCTTCTAGGGTGGCTGCTACAGGTTCATTTATTCGTAGACATGCCTGGCTTAAGGATCAAAATTTGTCAGAACATGTAAAGGCTCGAATTTTGGATGCTCCTCTTCAATCTGAAGTTCGTTTTGGTCCTCCTGTGGAATCAGTTTTGAAAAAGATGGAAGATAAGGCTAAGTCTATGCAGACGGTCAAGGATTTTTTGCAGGTGCAGCCCTCTAAGTTTAGTAGGAATTGGCCTGCTAGGGGATGGTCTTATCTTTCTTTGGATTATCAGCCTAAGGGCAGGTCTAGACGTGGTAGAGGCAGGGCTCACGCTCCGGGTTCCTTCAGACCTAGGACTTGGAGTTCTCCTGCACAGTCTTCTGGTGAGGGCAGGGGTCAGCCCTTTCGTAAGCAGACCCAATGACCTGTATCTTCCTCTGCCAGACCCTCCCTTACTGGCAGCTCCTCTGGGAGGAAAGTTGGGACTTTTCAAAGAAAACTGGAATTTGATCACCCAAGACCAATGGGTGTTGGATATAATAAATCGAGGTTACAAGTTTTATTTTCACACTTTTCCTCCTTTCAAAGGCATATGCCGGATGTGCCTCCTCAGCAAAGGCTGGAGGCTCAGAAGCAGATTTCTTTACTTTTGCAGATGGAGGCAATTCAGGTGGTCCCTCCTTCAGAAGTAGGCCTAGGATTTTATTCCCGTCTATTCCTGGTGCCAAAGAAAGGAAACACTTGGAGGCCAATTCTGGATTTGTCCATTCTCAACACCTACCTAGAAATTCCAAAGTTCAAGATGTTAACATTACAACAACTTCTGCCTATGATAGGCAAAGATCATTGGATGGTAACCCTGGATCTCAAAGAGGCTTATCTTCACATCCCTATCAAGCCCAGCTGCAGGAGATTCCTGAGATTTCGGGCTGGTACTTCACATTATCAATTCTCTGCATTGCCCTTTGGCTTATCTACTGCCCAGGGTGTTCACAAAAGTTCTGGCTCCTGTGATTGCTTTCTTCAGACAGGGAGGAATACAAATTTATCCTTATTTGGACGATTGCCTGATTCTTGCTCAAAACAAAGACAAATTACTACAGCATCTCCACTATGTAATGACAGTTTTAAGGTGCCTAGGGTATACTGTGAGCGAAATAAAGTCCAGTCTAGTGCCCTCTCAGGACATGTGCTTTCTGGGTGTGAGACTGAATACAGCCTCTCAGATGGCATTTCTGACCCCGGACAAACAAAGAACTCTTCCTCTCTACTTCCAGCAGTTATCAGTAATGTCCAGGCTGACTGCAAGGACAGTCCTCCAAGCCTTGGGGTTCATGGCATCTTGCATTCTAGTACTTCCCAATGCCAAACTGCATATGAGGAAGCTACAATGGTATCTCAAAAGTGTGTGGGCTCAACACTGCCACAGTTTGGACACTGTCATTCGGATTATACCTTGCATCCAGAAAGAATTACTTTGGTGGGCTCAGGAATGTCACCTAAACAAGGGACTCTGTGTCCAGACCAGAGGCGAGTCAGATCCTAACGACGGATGCCTCGGACTTGGCTTGGGGAGCACACTTCAATGGAAAATGGATACAAGACATGTGGCCTCCCAAACTACTACATTTGCATATCAACATGAAGGAGATGTTAGCAGTTCAATTTGCTTTGATGGCATTCAAGGAACTCCTTCAGCCAGGACAGGTGTTGATACAAACAGACAACACAACAGTCATGTGGTACATCAACAAGCAGGGGGGGGAACCCATTCCTACCCTCTTTACAGACAAGCAATGATTTTATGGGAGACTGCTCTGGGTTTGCGAATCAATCTTCAAGCAAGGTTTCTGCCAGGAGCACAGAACTCCCTAGCAGATATTTTGAGCAGACAAATGGTGGATCCCCACGAGTGGAAACTGGATCCTCAGATTTTCAAACAATTGACTGTGGCTTGGGGAACTCCAGACATAGATCTATTCGCTTCCCCACTGAATTTTCAACTTCCAAAATTTTGCACAAAGATGTTCCACCCAGATGCTTGGAAAGTGGATGCTCTGTCTTTCAGTTGGAACAACCTTCACGTTTATGCTTTTCCTCCTCTGCCTCTTCTCCCCAAGGTACTCTTGAAAGTCAGACGGGACAAGCCTTGCATGATTCTAATAGCACCAGACTGGCCACGTCAACATTGGTATCCTCTGCTGAGGAGTTTAATCCAGGAGCCTCCTTGGCCTCTGCAACAGGTTCCTCATTTGTTGTCCTAGTCAAACAATCATTTTCTCAATGTTCAGGTGCAGTCCCTCCATCTGACAGCCTGGCGTATTCTGTGATGGAGCCGGTGGGGTCTCAGCTTCCTCAACAGGTTTTAGATGTAATTTTGGAAGCTAGGCGGCCTAGCACTAGAAAAGTTTATGCTGATAAATGGAAGAGATTTTTTCTTTGGAGCACTGCAAAGGGTTTTGATGTTTCAGTGCCTAATTTGAGTTTTGCACTACAGTACCTTACTGAATTACTGGACAAGGGTTTGTCATTCTCTTCTGTGAAGGTTCATGCTGCAGCCATTTCTGCTCACTATGATTGTGACCCTCCTTTATTTTCCCATCCTTTGTTCAAACAATTTCTTAGAGGGGCAAAGAATATAAGACCCCCACGTAGAGCTCCTACTCCTTCCTGGGATCTCAATTTTGTTTTGGAGAAACTTACTTTACCTCCTTTTGAACCTGCAACTACGTCTGAACTGAAGTTTTTGTCTTGGAAGACTGCTTTTTTGTTGGCCATTACTTCTGCCAGGAGGGTATCTGAATTGCAGGCTCTCATGGCAGTTGAACCTTTTTTGATATTCCATAAGGATAGAGTTTCTTTGCGGACTAACCCTACTTTTATGCCTAAAGTGATTTCTAGTGTGGCCTTGAATCAGTCTATTCATTTGCCTACTTTTTATGCTGAACCCCAAAATAAAGGGGAAAAAGTCTTGCATTCTTTGGATATCCATAACTACTTGAACAGAACTAAGGAGTTCAGACAGACTCAACAGTTATTTGTTTCTTTTGCTTTGAGTTCACAGGGGAAAGCTGTTTCTAAGCAGACTATTTCAAAGTGGATTGGTCATTGTATTGCCTTTTGTTCTCATCATGGGAAGGATGTCCCTGCTGGGATCAGGCCTCATTCTACTAGGGCTACTGCCACTTCTACTGCTTTTTTGAGCAGTGTAGCTACTAAGGATATTTTGGAAGCAGCTACTTGGAGTTCTGTACACACTTTCACTAAGCATTACCATCTCCCTCTCTATTCCAAGTCCAGGGCTGGGTTTGCCACTGCAGTTTTACAGGGCATGTTAGCAGCCCCTAATTCTTTGTAATTTGCCAGCCTCCCTTTTCCTTTGCTTTGGGATTCTACCCACAGGTCATGACTGCAGCAATGTGAGACGAAGAACATAGTACAGTTTTGTACCTACCATAAATGTAGATGTTCGAGGATCTACATTGCTGCAGTCCAATTCCTCCCTCCTTCCCTCTATAGGTTGGGGTTGCTGGGTTTCGTTTGGAGATATTCTTTACTTACACACTGGGGGTTGTTGGGCTTTTCCTATTTTTGGCTTTGGCCTTTCCTTTTAGGCCTTCTGACATCTGGGACAAGAAAGACTGAGGATATGGCGTCGGTCATGCGCTTAAGTACTACTGCGTACTGACGTCAGCTCTAAGCGACAATGACAGACGCCAGCCTAGCCCTTTGGTATTCGGG
Organism: Protopterus annectens; assembly: GCF_019279795.1. Lineage (NCBI taxonomy): Eukaryota > Metazoa > Chordata > Ceratodontiformes > Protopteridae > Protopterus > Protopterus annectens. The sequence continues at coordinate 383,342,160 of NC_056747.1, read as the reverse complement.
CCGACCGAGGACAGCGGACTACCCACAGGTCATGACTGCAGCAATGTAGATCCTCGAACATCTACATTTATGGTAGGTACAAAACTGTACTTTTCCTTTCCATTGCAAACTTTTTGGGATCACCTACCTCTGGTTTCAGTTGCCATCTACACTGAGAGCATGATGTATCAGCAGACGGTGGGGTCCCTTGCCATGAGACTATTAGTGAGCAGCACAATCGCACTGCCACGTTGTAGCAGTTCATATTCCTGGTTTGGCCATTTCCTTAGAGAACAGGCTAACAGATGTCTTCTGCTTTCACATGAATGAAATGTCTGTTCCCAAAGTATTGCTACAGCACAGATAATTTTCTGCCTTTGAGAGAGGCTTTGCTGCAACATGTTTGTCTCCCCATCAAGCACCAAGTTCAGTCACATCATTGTCAGTCATCATCCCTCAACAAGATCAGACGTTCCATGATTCTCTAGATCATCCTTGCCTTCCGGGCTTCCTCTACACTTTCCTCTTTTCCCTTTGAATTAGGCACTTGGTGTGTTAGAATAGGAAACGCAGCCGAAATGCATACAGATAGTAAAGCTTTATACATTTATTAATACATTGCATAAGAATAACCCAGTGAGGTATATTAACATATTCAAGGACACTACAGCAGTAATTGACAAGGCAGTTCCCTGCCCATCAAAGCAGAGCTAAATTATCTTGCTAAAAATAAAGGTATGAAAATCGACAATGATGAGAGCTGATATGAGAGTCAGGTAGTTTATTCCAGATCATGTTTACAGTTATATTTACAGTCTTAAGTGAGATACTTTTTCAGTTAAAGTTAAGTTCAGATGCTAGTCTGATGTCTTCTGGGGATGAGTTCCAGCAAGCTGGTGTGATTTTATGAAATGCATTTTCAGTTGTGGTAAACTTGAATGGGTGTCTTACTAATTGTAGAGCACTTTTTTCGGAGTGAGTAGATAAATTCTTAGATGTGTAACAAATTTTTTAGTGGTGGGCAAGGTCTTTCAAAAAGCAGCTTGAAGGTAGTAGCCAGACAGAAAGGGGCACAGGAAGCTACTGGCAACGATCTCTGTTTTTTATACGGTAGTAAATTGATTCTTGTTAAAGTTGTCATTGTTTGCGAATTTCATTATTTTGGATTCTGTTGCTTGGACCAAGGAGGTGTTCTGGGCAGAGAGGGAAGTTATGTTAGGAAGAGCGTTTTCCAATCTGGTAGCAGGACTTTAGCAGCTATAGTGCTGATGGTTTCCGAGGTGAGTAAGTAGACTTTCATTTGGTTCATTACATTGTGTACTTGCATGAATGTTGATTGAACAGTAGTTACCCCAATGTATTTGAGTCGTTGACTGGGGATGAGGGGTTAGTGGTTATAGAGTGAGTACCTGTAAGTTTCTGTGCTGTTCCCAAGTACAGTAGTGGTTTTAATTGTGTTGGAGATCTTATTAGTAATAAGACAATTTCATGTCCACTTAAATTAATCCTCAAGTATGGCTACACCACAGATGATTTACTGCCTTTGGGGGGGAAGATTTTGCTGTTTGCATCCCCATCGAACACTATATTCAGCCTATTCTTCATCTCTCCCAGAGAGTCAAAATTCCATGATGTCCTTCTGTTCATATGTTGCTGTATTCATGACATCAGGGAGTTTGCCTCTGGTGAACTCTCGCATGGCCGGCCATTGTACACATGTTAAATGCTACCGCTAGGGTGTGCATGAAGTCCTGCGCCTCTCTCTGACATCTGTCGTAAACTGACGTCAGCACACACCTCACTCAGAACTTCTCGCATTACCAGTAGAAGCGTTTCTTCATCTAACATCAGATAAGTACCCCTTAGGAGTTTTCTGTTTGTTTGCTACTGTTTTGACTTGCATGTCAGGAGGGAAGGGCAAGTGTAGGTGTGGAAGGCAAATTCCACATAAGGATTCTCATGAGCTCTGCCTGTTCTGCCTAGGCCATGAACACGACCATACCAACTGTAGTATTTGTCAGGCCTTTGTCCCCAAGACCCTCAGAAGCCGTGTCGCAGCCTTAAAATTATACCTTGAAAATCAGAGACTCAGATGTCTAGCTCCCAGGATGGACCAGACATTGGAACCCTCGGAAGAGCCCCCAGTCAGGAAAGCCAAAAAGAGTAGGCCCGAACAGACTGCTGCACCCTCCACTCCAGCAGTTGCTCTCAAGGCTAGTGAAGGCCTGGAGTCTGAGCCGGAGTCCTCTGAGCTTCCTTCAGCAGAAGGCCTGGCGGAAATTTCTCCCTTGCCCGAGGTCACATCCCAGAGGGAGTCTCAGGCATCCAGTTTGGTTGCTGAGGGGGAACCAAGGCTCATATCAGAGGGTCTGCATGGTGTCTCCTAAATTGTAGTACATGAGGACATAGTCTCTGATGTAGTGGAGTGTTGGCCGGCCCTCCAACTCTCCCACATTTTTGAATTCTCTCCCCCAGACACCCGTAAGAAGACAAAACAGAAAACTAAGCATATTTCTCAGCCTCTGCATGCTTCACCTGTCGAACAGGCTTCAGATTGGCAGGCCTTCACCCAAGCCCTGCTCAGTGCCTTTCTGGCCTTGCATCAGGGCCCAACGCCTGCACAGGCCCTTATGACCTCTACCCCTAAGGGGCCTCCTCTGGACATCTCTTCAGAAGAGGATTTATCGGACGATGAATCCCTAACCTACTCTTCTTGGATTGCTTCATCTTTGGGATATGCGTCACCATAGGAGGAGTCCAGTGGCACTGATTCCCCTAGTGAGGACCTCCCCTTTGGCGAGACCATCACCAAAATGCAAAACATTTTCAAATGGGACAGTCAGGTCACAGAGACCCAAAAGAGATACTGTGAACTCCTACAGCTGGAGTCTCCCTTTCTGGATTCCTTCTTGGCTGCTTTCAAAATCCCTGACTCCCAGCCCCCAGCACCCTAGCATCCAGACAGATTCTATAAGGTACCCAAGGAGGCAACCTTCCTGTGTAAAGCCCCTTCTACAGACCCTGTAGTTATTTCCGTGACCACCGACACAACCTCAGTTACTACCATTCACCTCTCTACTGCCCTCTTATACAGAATGATGAAGCATCTGGGGAAAGAGAGCTTATACTTCTGCACCATAGCAGTATGCGCAATCCACTGCCAGATGCACATGGCCAGGTATTCCTTGGCTGTCTTGGAAGATGTGGTTTAGCAACTGGCAGAGCTAACTGACTCTCCTGCTAAAGCCAAGATTTCCTCTCTCCTGAACTCCTGCACACAAATGACAAACCCTCCCAAGTGCAGCTACATTGCTGTAGAAGCATCTGCAAGGGCTGTCGCCTCTGGATCTGTCATCAGGAAGTACTCCTGGTTGATTGCAACCCCTCCCTGATGACATCAAAGCCAAGCTTCTAGATGCACCCCTGGTAACAAAAACCTGTCTGGGTCAGCTGCTGCTAAACTCTTTAAGACCCTGCAGACCAAAGGCAAGGAACTGCAGGAATTGAGATATATCTTTGTCTCCTGAGTTCCACACTTTGAGAAACTACCCAGCTAAAACAACTTTTGTTAGGTCCTCAACTAAGAGAATGCAAGCTAAACCTAGAAAGGGGGACCACATGAAGCAGCACTCTTCTGGGTCTCTGTCCTCTACTCCACACTCTAAACAGTCCTTTCAGGGAAAGTCTGGTAGTACCAGGCCCTTCACCTAGATACTCCACTTGCCATGCTCCTCTCCCTCTCCCTTCCCACTTGGAAGCAGGCTACCCAGGACCCCTGGGTCCTCTCTCATAAAACTAGGATACTTCATGACCTGGAAGACCAGACCCTTCCCCAAAGGCATCCATCCCCCGCCCAGAGACCAAATCCCACTTTTCCCTCCAATCCAGCAGGAACTTCTGGCTCAAGGAACTATTCAAGAGGTCCCGCCCTCTGCAAGAGGGAAGGAATTTTCCTCAAGAATTTTCCTCGTCCCCAGGAAGGGAAGGTCCCTGGAAGCCCATCCTGGACCTATCCCACCTCAGCACCTTTCATCCGAGTCCCCTCCTTCAGGATGCTCTCTCCCCCTACCCTTCATTCATTCTGTCTCGAGCATCCCTAGTGTCCTTGGACATAAAGAATGCCTACTTGCACATCCTTATCCATTCACTATTTAAAAGGTACCTCTGCTTATCAGTGGATTCTGCACACCATCCGTTTTGTGCTTTACCCTTTGGTCTTTCTATGACCGTAAGAATATTTACAAAATGTCTGTCCCCAGTCATGGCTTTCGCCGGGACGAAGGGAATACATCTTTTTCCCTATCTAGACGACATGCTTATCCAGGCTACTTCAAGTTCCATGGCCTTGCAACACCTGCAGTTCACCATCTCCCTCTTTACAGGTCTGGGATTTGCTATAAAATCACAAAAAAATCCTCCCTGACACCCTCTCAGGATCAGGTGTTTCTAGGATGTCGGATTCTGGCAAGGGAAAGTGACCCTCGCATCTTTCTTCCAGGGAATCCTTCCCCTCAAAACCATCTCAGCCAGGGAATTCCTCAGGATCTTAGGATTCATGGCCTCGACTATCCACATCACATGGTCACCCTAGCAAGGCTACGCATGAGGTTTCAGTGGTATCTGAGAATTATCTGGAAACAACACCTACATACTCTTATGGAGTTCATGATTGCCATACTTCCTTGTTTGTCCAAGGAACTGAAGTGGTGGATCTGCCCCTACAGTCCACACCCCCAAACCAAGACATCTTCACAGATGCTTCAGACACAAGCTGGGGGGCAACCCTAAGACATTGGAGAGTGAGGAGGCATGGACCCTTACTCAACAAAAGGATCACATCATTATCAAGGAAATTAGAGCCTTGGTACTAGCTTTGGATATTTTCAAGAGTCAACTTCTCCCTGGCACCCTGAGGTGGCACACAGACGACACCACTGTGCTGTGGTGCATCAACTAACGGGGGGGGGGTCAAGGTCCTACCTCCTGTGCAGAGTAGCACTGCAGGCTTGGGAAGTAGCACTGGCGAAACAAATCCTTCTCCAAGCAGTATATAGCCCGTCCGCAGACAATGTAATGGCAGATTCCTTAAGCAGGACCATGACCCTGTCTCACGAATGGATGCTGAACAGGGAAGTGTTTCTGGACCAAGTCCATCGATGGGGTATTCCAAATGTGGATCTCTTCACCTCCCTCATGAACAGACAGCTCCTGACCTCTGCCAGGGCACCTCACCCGGAGGCTTGGAATGTGGACCCTCTATACATCTCTTGGAAGGGGATGTATGCATATGCATCTCCCTTCCCTCACATTCAAAGAGTCATCCTGAAAATTCAGAAGTAACCGCCTCAAATCTTGCTGGTGACACCCTACTGGCCAAGGCAGCATTGGTTCCCCCTACTATTTCACCTAGCCAAGGGCAATCACCACAAGTTACTCCAGAGAGTGGATCTGCTCACACAGGGCAAGGGAAAACACACCCTCAACTGGCCATGCTGAAACTCGCATTGTAGGTGATAAAGGCGTTGATTCTCTTCAGACACCTATATACAGAGGATGTGATCCAGGTTCTGCAGGAGGCCAGAAAACCAACTACTAGAAAATCTTACTTCTCAAAGTGGAAGAAATATTCCTTATGGTGTCAGAAAAGCAACCTACAACCACTGATGACAGAACCCCCAGTGATCTTGTCCTACTTGTGTGACCTTATGAAATCCGGACTACCATACTCCATTAAAATCCAAATGTTACCACCTTTAACATCTAGATTGGAGGTCAAACTCTTCTTGAGAGGGGTCCTACATCTCAGGCCACTAAGAAAAGTCCATTCCGCCTCCTTGGGACCTTAATTTTGTCTTAGAAAATTTGACACTACCACCATTTGAACCAGCCAAAGACTGCTGCTTCCAACACTGAACTTGGAAGACTGTACTCTTGGCGGCCATAATCTCTGACAGAAGGGTCTCTGAACTCCAGGCCCTTATGGCATATCCCCCTTCACTGTCTTCCACAAGGACAGGGTATGTTTGCGTACTAACCCCATGTTCATGCCCCAAAGTGGTAAATGATTTGTCCCTAAATCAAACCATCCACCTTCCAACTTTTTCCCCCCCTCTGCAGAACCGAGCAAAGAAGATACTGCACTCCCTAGACGTACACAGACGGCTCAGGTTTTATTTGGCCAAAACCAAATCCTTCTGAAAATCTGACCGGCTCTTCATCTCCTATCTCCTAGAGCCCTAGATCAACCATTTCCTTTTGCTACACCAACCATGGTAAGTCACTCCTAGCCCCAGTTAGGGCACACTCAACCAGGGCAGTGTCCTCCTCAGGGGCTTTGCTTAAAGGATTGGACACCGCTGCTATCCTAGAGACAGCTGCTTGGTCCTCAGTTCACACTTTCACCAGACAGTACAAACTGGATATGGTCTCTAAAGCCAGGGGAGGATTTGCCAGAGCCATCCTCCATGGGTTTGTGGAAACTGCTTCTGGTCTGCCTCCCCTTGATTAGGACAGGAGTTTTTGCTCACTCCCTGATGTCATGAATACAGCAGCATATAAACAGAAGAACATAGTATTGTTGTGTAAAAACTTACCATAACCTTAGATGTCCTCCTCCTATTTCCCACCCAGCCTTCTTCCTCACACTTGCCTATTTCCAGTTTCCTGGAGTAACCACTCTGTAGTCGCTGATTCCGGCGGCATTCATTTCTGAAGAGGTGTGTGCTGATGTCCGTTTACGACCGATGTCCGAGAGAGGCGCAGGACATCATGCCCACTCTAGCGGTTAACTTTTTTGTATAATGGCCGGACGTGCGAAAATTCACCAGAGGCAAACTCCCTGATGTCATGAGTACAGCAGCATATAGAAGAGGAGGACATCTAAGGTTATGGTAAATTCTTGCACAACAATACTTTCTAGTTCATCCTTGCCTGACGGGCTTGCTGTACGCATTCCCTGTTTTCCTCTGATTTATTTTTCACTTGTTACCAGTTAGACTTGTCCTAAGAACCTTTTCAGCAACAACCCTGGGCCAGGGAGGCAAGACATTATACATATACCTAAGAACCAAAGATTACCAGACAGAAATGCATTTGAGTAATGGTGGCGGTGCCTGTGGGGTTTTGCTACTGGGAGGACAGTATCATCTGCATACATCATGCAGTTGAGATTGGACAAACCCCTTGGAAGGTTATGTAAAGGGCAGAGAGTATGGGTCCTTGCACTGAGCTTTGGGAAACTCCCTTCTTTGTAGTTCAGTCAAATGGATACTGTCTTCACTTTCAGTAGTAAAAGTTCTGCTGGTGAAAGTTTTTGAAGCAGTTTGTGACCTCTGAGTATCTACTTGGTTTCTGTAAAAAAAAGTGTGGTCAACCATTTCAAAGGCTTTTTTACATCCAGGAACAGGGCAACATTTAGGAATATCGAGTCTCTCTCTGAAAATTGTGTTGGTAAGGAAGTAGATGGTAGTGAGGGTGTTGTAGTTGGGGTAAAATCCATGCTGTCTAGCTAACAGAATATCATACTTTGTAAACTGTTTAGAACTTCGTTGTAGAGATGTTTTTCTAAAATTTTTAAGGGGACAAAAATCGGCAGTGGGCCTGAAGTGTCTGGTGGCTGAAGGGACTGGGGATTTTAAGAAGAGGAGTAATGTGTGGGCATGCTTAAACTTGGATGATGGACTGTTTAGTAATGAAAGTGAGGTTAAAAATGTGTGTGGCTTAGAGGTACTGGCTGCCAAGCTGAAAAATGAATGGGTGACTAATAGAGAAATTCATGTTGTAGTAGTTTTGAGCTTCTCAAGCATCCTCAAGACTTGTTTTGAAGTTACATCTTTAAAGTACAATTTGCAGTACTGAAGTTGAAAATGGTGTGTAGATTGGGGGGGTTAGCAATATTCTCAACTAGCTGTAGTAAGTTAAGTAAAAGCATTCCTGATTTTAAGCATTTCTTGGGTGCTGCTATTGTTTGGTACAGATTTAATGGCATGCCAGAATCTTTAAGGGGGCCCTAGTGTTCAGCTGTGGGCTCTTGAGGTATAGTGACTTGGCATCCTTAGTTTGTAACTTCAGTTATGTTCTAAGTTCACAGTAATAGTTGTGTGAATTTGGGTTCTAAGGTTCTGCTTTCCAGATTTACCCAGCTTTATTCTTAAAACTTATCTTCGCATGTAACTCTGGTGATGGCCAGAGTGAAGTGAGACCCTTTACCCTGAGTTTGTTATGCATGCAGGACATAATCTCTATTTGGGCTAGAAGGTTATAAAATTCTGATAAAGCATTATGTAGCCTGTGGTCCAGTCAGTTGCAAGTAGCTGAGTGGCAAAGTTTTGTTGGGTGCAGTGACTGGTGTGCCTAGTGTAAATGACTCTTCATAGGGGGCTGTAGCTGTTTAAGTGACCAGGAAGTTGTTATAAAGTTATGGTCCGTGAGTGTATCTGATTATACTCTTAAATGGCCAAGCTTGTCCAGTATGTTACCATCATATTGAGAAGGGGAAAAAAATCTAATTACAGGATGTGTTCAGGTCCTGTTTTGACTCAGTATCATGGATGTGGGGAATCTGTACAGTCCCACTTGATAGAGGTTGCGATCACTAAATGTAATTGTTTTACTATGTTTGGTTATGCTTTAGATGGAGTTTAGAATGCTTTGTATGATTAGGAGGTGGGAGGGTCGTGGAATATAGATCGCTGCTGTATACATTTTAGTATGTTTGTAGCGCAGGATTTGAATTAATTTAGTTGGGTTCTGAGTCTGAGGTAGTGGTACTTGTTTGTTGGGCTTGTCAGTCATCACCATGATTCCATCGCCTGTGTGTTTGTGTTTACCAGGCCTGTTTGTGAATACTGTGTAGCTATCTGTTATGTCAGTGGGAACCCATGACGAGTCCTTTAATCACATTTCAGTGACTGCAGTAATTTTTGGTCTGGTTAGATTTAGGTTAAGCCAAGATTCAAAAGATGCCCAGTTGATTATGATGTAGTTGTTCAGATAACCCATGTGAGAGTGTGTTTTTTTTTTTAATTGCAAACTCTTGCTCGTAAATTTGATTCAGTCTCATGCAAGTGTCTTAATTAGAAGAATATCTGGAATTAATTTGTTCTCTTTAGTAGATATACCAGAAATCACAAGGTTGGGGAGCCTCTGACCTTTTGTTAAGGATGTATTTTGTTTATTGGTGAGGAAATACATAATTGTATGTGGAAAAGCAGTTTTGTTGTAGCTTATGCTCTACATGGTAACAAGTAGAAGGTGGATAGCTTGAGTGTTAAAAGGTGAAGAAAGCCTAGATAGGATTAAGAATTAAGCTATGTTGATTGGTAGTTAAAGATGGATGGGGCTGATTACGTATAATGAAAGTGAGGTAGGGATGAGTGGAAATGAGGGTAGGAGAGCAAAGTGCAGCCTCTCTCAGTGGATTTCACCCCCACCCTCCTATTCCTTCAAAGTTCTGATAAAAATCTGGTTTGCCCCCTACTGTCACAGTTGCAAAGATCGTCCTAATAGCAGCTGGAGTGTTCCCCATAAGACGTCAAGTAGGTTACAGTGAAAGCAGTAACCTACTAATGATTGAGGGATGGAGAGTAAATGCCTTAAAAGTAGGAGAGGAAGAAATCTGCTCACACGCTACTCCATAGTCCACATGAGGTAACCCTTCTTCAAGGGCTGCTAAGTGAGCAGACAGACCTGTTTTGGTTAATTCTTATTTTAACTTGCTGACAAAAGTCCATTTCAAAGAGGTCTCTTAAGAGGATGGTTTGGTACTTGGGTGCCATCATAGTGGGTTCTACAGAGCGTAGGTAAGACGTTTTCTACCCTCGTGAGGGCATCCTTAACAATGAAAGCTTTAATGTCTTTTAAAGCTATCTTAACTGTCCGCTTGATTCAACAAGTTGGGGATCTTAAAGGAAGTTACTACGCTATTGTCCCGGAGGCCCTTACAAACGTAGCCAAGAATTTAACCCATGTTCCAACAAATCAGCACCTGATGCCCCTATCTAACAGGACAATGGGTGGAGTCCAGGGGTGTATTTTCTGTTCCCATCCAGTTATCCAGGTTGCACTAAAAAAAGGGATAAGGAACTCTGCTTGATGTGGAGAAGATTATTCCACAAAAGGGGGGAGTCTCTCTGACACAAGTCTGTCCTGCCAACAAGTCCTGTTGATGTCGCAGACCAGGTTGAGGTCGCGCATGTGGGTTACTCGAGTAGAGCTAGACTTGCAGATATGCAGCAGTCCCATCAAGGCGGGGTCTGAGATTGCTTTGTATGCCAGACAGAGGTCACCTCTGTGGAGTCTGTATAAGAATGAGTAGAGGGACAGGGCTTTTATATGTGTAGAGTAGATGTTTGAGGCTCTGGATCCTCCTGGTGAGGAACCTCTGTGGTCTCTCCAGCTGCTGCATATGCTTTGTGAGGTGCATGCCAAACGGCATGTTGCACTTAGTAATGGATTTTTTAAGGGAAGAATACAGGGATGTTATGACCTCCTTGTCTGTGGATAAGATAGCCTTCCTAATGAGGTGGGCCATGTAGAAATCTTTCCATACAACTCAGGCGATATGATCATCAAAAGTCAGGTTGCTATCAACTTGGGTGCCCAAGTCCCTCACGACTGATTGCGTGCTTAGGACCTTGTTATTAATGTGATTGTGGTGACATCACTCTCCCGAAAGGGGATGATGCATTTTTTGGCATTCAGTTTGAGACCATGCTTCTAGGGGAATTGATGACCACGCCCAGCTTGCAGTCATCTGCAAACTTGATCAGGCATAGCCCACTGGTTTTGGCCTGCACCTCAGAAAATTATATCCCAAACAGAGGCCTGAAGACCAATCCCTGGGGTATGCCACTCATTACAGGTCTGCTGCTTGAGGTGGTTCCCCTGTTTTGACTAGGTGGGTTCTGTCAGTGAACAGTTTGGTACCCATCTGGTAACATACGGATTGATGCCTAGTTGAGAGACTTTATCTGTTGTACCTGAGCGAGGAATAGTATCGAAGGCTTTGGCCAGGTTAAGGTAGGCAGTGTGCACAGTCTTCCCTCGTCCATGGCTTTGGTGAGTGTCTCAAAGAAGTCGACCAAATTTAACAGGCTTGACCTCCCCTTGATGAAACCAAACTATGTGGCATTGAGTGTTTGGAGGTTGCCAGTGTCCTTGTTAATGAGGTCCATGATCCGTTCCATGGCCTTGCTGATCAGGCTAGTTAGGCTGATGGGTCTATAATTTCCTGGATCGGTGGACACTCCACCTTTGTGCAAAGGGAAGACGGTGGCTGTCCTCCACTCGGCTGGGATAAAACTGGCACTCAGGCTTTGGTTGAATAGGGTGCCTAATGGTGCTGCAAGTTCCTGCCTGAGATTATGTAGGATGCAATCTAGGATGTTACCGGGTCCCATGTAGACTGTATTTTTTGCCTTTGGGAGTGCAGTGATGACTTGCTCCTTAGAGATAAGGGAGGGGTGCAGGTGCTTAGGATGTCCTGATTTACTGATGGTGGGGACAGAAAGATGAAGTTTTCACTGAACCCGTCTGCCCAGCAGGTTGGCTATATCTACGGCATTTGTGTATGTGGTGTCCTTGACCACCAGTTCTGAGCAAATCTGAGTGCTTCCTGTGGTATTGTGGACGTATGTGAAGAAGCCCTTATGATTGTCTTTAGTAGATGCGGCCAGTTTGGACTCTGCTTTGGAGGATTTCACTAGCACTCTTATCGGATCATAGGAAGTTACTAGGCTATTGGCCCTTACAAGCCTAGCCAAGAATTTAGCCCATGTTCCAACAAGTCAGCACCCTATGCCATTGTCCGTCAGGGACATAGGTGGAATCCCAGGGGTGTATTTTCTTTTCCCCATCCAGATGTTCTTCGTGTTTCACTGTTGCAGTCATCACATTTGGGTTATCCTGCCAGGGGTAGCCCTCAGTCAGCCCGAATACCAGAGGCTTAGTATTTCTGTGTTTGTTGCTGTCGCTCCAGGACTGACGTCAGGTCGTCAGTGGTATAAAAGGCAGATGACACCATTACATCAGTCTTTCTTGCCGAGGAGCCCGAAGCAGAAGCAATTCGCACGAGTGCCGGTCGGCTGCTACCTGAGTTTCATTTCCGAATTGAAGTTGAAGTCTTCTAAAGCTAAGTACCCCATTGGGGATCCTTTTTTCTTGCTCTAACCGATGTCAGAATAAGTTAATTGTCTCACTTGTGGAAAGCAAATACCACACCAAGACTTCCATTCTTACTGCGTCACCTGTTTAGGCCCAGACCACGACGTCCCTCGCTGTCATTTTGTAATTTGTTCAACACCAGAACTATATGTTGAGCCCTTATTGTAGCTAGATATTTTTGCTCTCAGTCCTAGAATTCCGATATCGCTTCGGTAAGCCATCCGACTACCGATCTTCCGAAAAAAACATAAGGATAAAGACAGAGACAGACTGCACAGATCCAAAACTGCCGACAACGCTTCCACTAAGCTAGTCATCAGTGCTCCGGTCCTCAGTGAGGTGCTTTACGCAGCCCCTGAGGCCCGCTTCTGTGGATTCGCAGGCCGCTACCGAGACCCTTTCAGAGTCCGCTATGTCGCGATAAGGATCAAGTGGATGTCTCTACCTTGGATGGGACCGGAGCCACTGAGCAGGTACCGGCTTTTGAGGAAGTACTTTGCACTACATATACTCTACACAGACTGATGACTTCTTTCACATCTTCAGGTCTTTCTAAAACTACAGAGTTTCTAAGGCCCAGGGTATGAACTACGCCAAAAAAATGAGGACCCAAGGTCAGGCACCTGCTTCCTTGCCTCAATCTCAAATGCTTAAAATGGCAGAAGACCTTGTTATGCTTATTAGGGGAAGCAGGCTATCCCTTCCAAAAGAGAGACTTGCCCCCAGTAGTTTTATCTGAACAGAAGTCTGATGACTCTGATGCTTCTGAATATGAAGACATGCAACCTCTCTCTGCTTATGAGGATTCTGATACAGAAGAATCAATTCCTTCTCCCTCTCCATCTGAGGATTTTTCATTTGGGAAAACCCTTCATACTTTAAGGGAGCATTTCCAATGTGAATGTCAGGACTATCCTCAGTCAAAAAGAAACTCTGGGAATTCTTAGATTTACCACAGCACAGACCTTTGGCCATTCCTGCTGTCGTGGATGTTATGGATGATGGTTTTATGGAATCCATTTTCACTCCTGACACCCTACCTCCTCTTCCCAGGAAACCTGACAGGTACTACAGAGTCTCTGACTCTCTCAAATCCCTTTTCAAAAATCCTACTGCTGACCCAGAGGTCATCTCACAAGGACCTAAAGGAATTAAAGCAACCTCAGCTAAGAATCCCACTCCCTCAGACAGGGATTCCCGAGCTTTAGACAAATGGGGAAAAAAGTACACACCTCTGCTACTCTTGCTATTGGAGCATTAAATTGCCAGTTCCACTTGCTGAAATAGCAGCATACCATGAAACTCCTCATACAAAACAATATCTTCCTTTCCTGCTTGTGCAGAAAATAAAGGATTACAAGAACTAATGCATTCTGCAAGTCAAGTTACTAAGCACACCTTGCAGTGTGTGGCTTTGACACCCTAGAAGCATCTTGCAGAGTAGCAGTCACTGGTTCTGTCCTTAGAAGGCATGCTTGGCTTAAGGCAGACACCTTACCAGACCATGTCAGTCCAAGTTATTGGACGCACCATTGAACAAAGACAATTTATTTGCCACCAAGGCAGAAGAGATCTGAAAAAAGATGGAATAAAAAGCTAAATCTATGCAGACAGACTTCTTAAAGGTCCAGCCTCCGAGGTTCAGTAGGCATTGGCCCTTCAAGCACTCGTACTTTCCTGCCCCCTTCAGGCCAGCTCAGCCCAAACCCAGGGGAAGCAGACCCCCCCCCCAGACAGCAGCCCCAGGGAATGCAGAGATCTAAGCAATGGAGTTCCTCCTCTTCAAAAACAGGGAGTGCAAAGCCACCCCCTTATGGTAAGAACTCACACTGACTTTACACCTCCAGCCCTTACCTCTTCCCACCTGCTTGTGCCCTAGGAGGAAAACTTTCCTTCCATGTAAGCAACTGGGCCTCTATTACCAACGACCAATGGGTCCTCAACATAGTGTCCCAGGGATACAGATTTTTCCACACTCTGCCAACCCCAAAAGGGTTCCCAGATCTTCCTCCAAACCAGTGGGCATAGGCCAAAAAGCAAGTCCTCTACCTGCTCTCCATGAGGACAATAAAGCATGTTCCTGGAGAACAGATAGGCCAAGGTTTCTATTCCAGACTCCTCCTGATACCCAGAAAAGAGGGCACCTGGTGCCCAATCTTTGATCTGTTCATTCTAAACACCTTTCTGGTGATACCAAAATTCAGAATGCTCACCCTCCAACAGCTTCTTCCTATGCTTTCCAAGGATACTTGGTTGGTCATCCTAGACCTGAAAGAGGCCTACCTACACATCCCAGTCAGGGAATCTTGCAGGAAATATCTAGGTTTCAGGGCAGGATCTATGCACTTTCAGTTCTCTGCGCTTCCCTTTGGCTTATCCACTGCTCCCAGATTTTTTACAAAATGCCTGGCGCCAGCCATTGCTTTTTGCAGACAAAGAAATATTCAAATTTACCCCTACTTAGATGATTGCCTGATTCAGTCAGACAGTCAGGAAAAGCTGTTACAGCACCTGACCTTTGTAAAGGACCTACTAACCTCCCTGGGGTATACTGTCAACAAAAAGAAATCAAAACTAGTCCCCACACAAAAAAATTGTATTCCTGGGAGCAAGCATCCTGGATGGCATTCCTTACTCCAGAAAAACAAGCCTACCTGACAGGTTACTTCTCTCAACTAGCCACCAGAACCCAGTTATCCACAAGGAAAATCCTGCAAGCTCTAGGGTTCATGGCCTCCTGCATTCTACTCATTCCATATGCCAGACTGCATATGAGGAAACTACAGTGGTACCTAAAAAATCTTTGGTGTCAACACTCTCAAGACCTGGAAACTGTCATACCAGTGATACCTTGTCTAAGGAAAGATTTTCTTTGGTGGGCGGGCAGCACCATGCAACCACAACAAGGGACTTCCCTTCTCACAACCCCACGCCACCCAGACCCTCACCACAGATGCATCAGACTATGCCTGGAGTGCACACCTGGACAGCAGGTGCATTCAGGGCCATTGGCGGCCAAATCAAATACATCTGCCATCAACCAAAAAGAGATGCTAGCTGTTCAGCACGCCCTGACAGCTTTCAGACCCCTACTCTCCCTGGGGCCAGTACTGATCAAAACAGACAACACCACAGTGATGTGGTATATCAACAAGCAGGGAGGGACTCTCTTATCCTCTCTGCAGGCTCGCCATGACCCTTTGGCACACGGCCTCAGCCATGCAACTACTCCTTCTAACACAATTCCTGCCAGGCTTTCTAAACTCTCTGGCAGACAACTTAAGCAGAAACCTGCTAGACCCAAACGAGTGGCAGCTAGACCACAGAATCTTCACCCTTGTAACCCAGAAATGGGACACCCCGAAGGTGGACCTCTTTGCCTCCCACTCCAGTCATCAGCTCAGCAAATTCTGCACCAGGGGGACCTCACAGCAAGGCCTGGAAAGTGGATGCTCTATTCTTCCAGTGGGTAAACCTCTGTGCATTTCCCCCTCTACCACTCATTTCAAGGGTACTGCTGAAAGTAAGGGAGGAAAAACTGAGGGCAATCTTGATTGCCCCAGACTGGCCACGCCAGCACTGGTACCCACTGCTGCGCGCAGCCTGTCACCTACCTCAGATCTCAACACTCCTGACCCAGAAGAGAATTCATGCATCCCCAATTGTAGACCCCCTACCTGACTTATTCCCTGACCTCTCCTCAAGCAGTCAGCCTAAGCAAACAAGTCCTAGATGTTGTACGCGAGGCCAGACCCCCCAGCACTGGAAAATAATATGCTGACAACTGGAAAAGGTTTTACACCTGGATCCAGGCTAAGGGAGCCAGAACGGCACAGCCCTCCCTACCTCTCATCCTGGATTACCTAGCAGACCTACTACACAGGGATCTATCTTTCTCTTCTATTAAAATTCATGCTTCTGCCATCTCTGCTCATTACAGCACAGAGCCACCTCTCTTCTCACACCCTCTCATCAAACAGTTCCTAAGAGGGGCTAACAACTTAAGGCCACCCAGAAGAGCTCCTACCCCAGCTTGGGACCTTAACTTTGTCTTGGAAAAACTTCCCTACTCCACTTTGAACCGGCAGCTTCAACAGAGTTAAAATTCCTCTCTTGGAAGACAGCTTTGTTTCTGGCCATCACTTCAGCTAGAACAGTATCAAACCTACAAGCACTCGTGGCTGTAGAACCCTTCATCATTTTCCATGCTGACGGTGTCTCCCTCAGGACTAACCCATCCTTCATGCCTAAAGTAGTTTCTAGTGTGGCTCTCAACCAATCCATTCACTTACCCACCTTTTTCCCTAACCCACAAAACAAGGGAGAAAGGATTCTGCACACTCTAGATGTGCACAGACAGCTCAGATTCTATCTGGACAGGACTAAATCTTTTAGAAAAACTGATCAATTGCTTGTCAGCTTCACAGCAGGGGCAGAGGACAAGGCCATATCCAAACCGTCTCCAAATGGATAGCACACTGCATCCATTTCTGCTACAAACAGCACGGGAAACCACCCCCAAAGAATGTCAGGATGCATTCCACCAGGGCAACCTCCACCTCTGCAGCTTTTCTCGGACGGGTCCCCACCAGGGACATCCTGGAGGCTGCAACATGGACATCTCTTCATACCTTCACCAAGCATTACCACCTGCCTGTCTTCTCCAAATCCAGGGCAGGCTTTGCCACCTCATTCTTGCAGGGCATCCTAGCCAGCCCACAGTCTTCTTGACTGTTTCTATGCTTTTCTTCAACTTTGGGAATCAACCCAAATGTGATGACTGTGAAACATGAAGAACATAGTATAATTGTGTACACTTACCTTAAATGTAGATGTTCGAGTGTATTCACTGTTGCAGTCCTGGTCTCCCCCCCCCCCCCCATCCCCCTTCTCTCTCTCTCTTACTCTCTCCTTACAGGGAATTTTTGGTATTTACTTTACTTTCTACTGGTGGTGGTCTTCCACCATAACCTAGCTTCCTATTTGGGGGCTCCTGACAGGGCAAGAAAAATTGATGTAATGCCGTCGGCTGCCTGATTTTATACCCCTGACTACCTGACGTCAGTCCTGAAGCGACAGCAACCAAAGCAGAAATACTAAGCCTCTGGTATTCGGGCCGTCTGAGGGCTACCCCTGGCAGGATAACCCAAATGTGATGACTATAACAGTGAATACACTCTAACATCTGCATTTATGGTAAGTGTACACAACTGTTCTTTATCCAGGTTGCACTGAAAAGGGTTTAAGAAGGTGCTCTGCTTTACGTGGTGAGAGTCTATTCCACAAAAGGGGGAGTCTCTGGTACACAAATCTGTCCTGCCAACAAGTCCTATTGATGTCACAGACCAGGTTGAATTATTTGCTTGGTGTTCTTTGTGTTTCACTGTTACAGTCATCACATTTGGGTTATCCTTGCCAGGGTAGCCCTCTGCCCCCCCCCCCCCCCCCCGAGTGCCAGATGCTTAGTATTTCTGCATCGGTTGCTGTCACTTCAGGACTGACGTCAAGTCATCAGTAGTATAAAGTAAGGCAGCCGACGCCATTACATCAGTCTTTCGTGCCACAGAGCCAGAAGCAGTTTGCATGAGTGCCGGTTGGCCACTACCTGAGTTTCGTGTTTCAGAATTGAAGGTGAAATCTTCTAAAGCCAAGTACCCCGTTGGAGATCCTTCTTTCTTGCACTAACTGATGTCGTAAAAAGTTAACAGTTGTCTCGCCTGTGGAAAGCAAAAACCACACAGATACTTTCATTCTTTCTGCGTCACTTGTTTTAGGCCCAGACCACAATGTCGCTTTAGTGCTTTGTTCAACGCCAGAAGTATATGTCGCCTGGCCCTTTATTATAGCTAGATATTTTCACTTAACAGTCCTCGAATTTCGATGCAACTTCGGTAAGTGATCTGACAGCAGATCTTCCGAAAAAAACGCAAGGATAAAGACAGAGGCTGACTGCACAGGTCCAAACCTACCGATGCTTCCATTAAGCTAGTAGTCAGTTCTCCGGTCCTCAGTGAGGCACTTTTGCAGCCCCTCATGCCCGCTTCTGTGGATTCGCAGACCACTACCGAGACCCTCTCTGATTCTGGTATGCCGCAAGCTCTTCTTTGACTAAGAATCCTGCAGTTGTCTCTATCTTGGATGGGTCCGGAGCTGCTGAGCAGGCTCCGGCTTCCGAGGAAGTACTTCGCACTACTGATTCTTTTGCGTCTACCGTTTTTTGGAAAACTACCGAGTTTTTAAGGCCCAGGGTACTAACCACACCCAAGAAACCAACGATCCAATCTCAGGCACTTGCTTTCTTGCCTTAGTCTCAAATGTTTAAAATGGTGGAAGGACCTTATCAAGCTGATCAGGGGAAGCCAAGCTACCCCTTCCAAAAGAAAAAGGACTTGTCCCCAGTAGTTTGGTCTGAACAGGAGTCTGATGACTGATGCATCTAATATCAAGTCATGCAACCCCTCTCTGCTTATGAGGATTCTGATGCAGAGGACTCCATTCCTTCAGCCCCCCGAGGACTTTTCATTTGGGGAAACCCTTCATACCTCTTAAAGGGAGCATTTCCATTGGGAATGTCAGGACTACCCTCAGTCTAAAAAGAGACTCGGGGAATTCTTAATCTTTCACAGCACAGACCCCTGGCCACTCCCCAGTCCTGAAGGTTGTGTACAGTGTTTTCCTGGAATCCAGTTTGACTCCTGACAACCCTCCCTACTGCACCCAGAAAACCTGACAGGTATTAGAGTCCCCGACTCTCACAAATTTCTTTTTAAAAATCCTACTGCTGACCCTGAGGTAATTTCTCAAGGGCTTAAAGGAATTAAAGCGCAACCTCTGCTAAGAATTCCAAAACCTCAGATAGGGATTCCCGAGCACTAGACAGATGGGGTAAAAAAGTGTGCACCTCTACTACTCTTGCTATCAGAGCACTAAACTGCCCTTTCCATATGCTAAAATTTCAGGAACATACCATGAAACTCAAACAAAAAGTGTCTTCCTTTCCTGCTTGTGCAGAATTGAAAGAGTTACAAGAGTTAATGCATTCTGCAAGTCAGGTAACTAAACATACCTTGCACTGTGGTTTTGATACCCTAGAAGCTTCTTTCAGGGCAGCAGTCAACGGTTCTGTCCTTAGAAGGCATGCATGGCTTACGAAACTGCCCTTACCAGACCATGTTAAATCTAAATTGTTGGATGCACCCTTGCACAGACAACTTGTTTGGCACTAAGGCAGAGGAGGTCTTAAAAAAAAAAAAAGATGGAAGAAAAAGCAAAATCTGTGCAGACAGTTAAAGATTTCTTACAGATCCAGCCACCCAGATTCATCCGGCATTGCCCCTCCAAGCATTGGTCCTTTCCTACTCCCACCAGGTCAGTTCAGCCCAGACCCCGTGGAGGCGGAGCCTCCTAGATAGCAGCCACAGGGAATGCAGAGATCAAAACAATGGAATTCCTTCACTTCAAAAACAGGGAGTTCTAAGCCACCCCCCTCATCGTAAGAACTCACGATGACTCTCCTCCCCCACCCCCCTCCCTCTGCCCACCTTCACTTACCCCTAGGAGGAAAACTCTCCTTTCATGCAAGCACCTGGGCCACCATTACCAACGACCACTGGGTCCTCAACATAGTGTCCCAGGGATACAAATTTTCTTTCAACATTTCCAACTCCAAAAGTTTTCCCAGATCTACCCCCAAACCAGTGGGCAGAGACGCAGAAGCAAGTCCTTTCCCTGCTCTCTCTGACGGCAATAGAGCATGTTCTGCAGAACAGAAAGGCCAAGGTTCCTACTCCAGACTTTTTCTGGTACCCAGAAATGAAGGCACCTGGTGCTCCATCCTCGATGTATCCATTCGAAACACCTTCTTTGTGATACCAAAATTCAAAATGCTCACCCTCCAGCATCTGCTACCCATGCTCTCCACGGATGCTTGGCTAACCACCCTAGAGCTAAAAGAGGACTACCTCCACATTCCTGTCAGGGAATCATCCAGGAAATGTCTGCGTTTCAGGGCAGGCTCTCTGCACTTTCAGTTCTCTGCACTTCCCTTTGGCTTATGTACTGCTCCCAGAGTTTTCATGGCTTCGGCAATTGCCTTTTGCAGACCAAGGAATATCCAGATTTACCCATACTTAGACAACTGCCTAATTCAGGCAGTCAGGAAAAGCTGCTCAAGCACAAATACCCACCCAAAGGTTCATATTCCTGGGAGCAAGTCTGGACACAGCATCCCAGATGGCATTCCTTACTCCAGAGAAGCAAACTTGCCTGACAGCCTACTTCTCTCAGCTAGCCACCAGACCCCAGTTATCTGCAAGGAAAATCCTGCAAGCTTTGGAGTTCATTGCATCTTGCATTACACTCATTCTGTATGCCAGACTGCATATGAGGAAACTTCAGTGGTACCTAAAAAGCCTTTGGTGTCAACACTCTCAAGACCTCCAAACTCTTATCGCATGATACCTTGCCTCAGAAAAGATTTTCTTAGGTGGGCAACAACATGATCCCACAGCAAGGGAATACCCTTTCTCACCACCCCCTGCTGCCCAGACTCTCACCACAGACACATCAGACTATGCCTGGGGTGCACACCTGGACGGCAGGTGCATACAGGGCCAATGGAGCCCACAGCAAATCCATCTGCACATCAGCCAAAAAGAGATGTTAGCTGTCAGGCACGCATTGACAGCTTTCAGGCCCCTTCTCTCCCCAAGGGCTCTCCTGATCAAAACCGACAACACCACTGTGATGTGGTATATCAAGAAGCAGGGTGGGACTCACTCCTACCCTCTATGCAGGCTGGCCATGACCCTTTGGCACACAGCCTCTGCTGTGCAACTCCAAGTGTTAGCACAATTCCTTCCAGGTTCTCTAAACTCTCTGGCAGACCACCTAAGCAGAAATCTTCTGGACCCATGAGTGGCAGCTAGACAAAAGAACCTTCACAAACACATTCCAAGCACTTTACCAGTTTTCTTTATTAACGATCTGGTACCTCGGCCTTTCGCCTTCAAAGGATCATAAAAAGTGTGTGCTATCAAAGGTATATATACACACATAAAGTGATACTAATTAACACAGGCTTCTGATGTTAATTAATTAATTAATCAAATGCTGAGTTGATGCCGAGGTACCAAATCGTTAAAGAAAAACTGGTGAAGTGCTTGGAATGAGTTTGTGAACTGTTGCTTTTTCGAGTGTTTGTGGAAAAGAACCTTCACCCTGATAACTCAGAAATGGGGCACCCAGAAGGTCGACCGCTTTGCCTCCCACACCAACCATCAGCTCGGCAAGTTCTGCACCAGGGAGCATCACTGCATGGCTTGGAATGTTGATGCCCTGTCCTTCCCCTGGGTCAATCTATTGGACTGTGCCTTTCCTCCACTATCTCTCATCCCCAGGGTACTGCTCAAAATAAGGTAGGAAAAACCAAGGACAATTCTTATTTCTCCAGACTGGCCTTGCCAGCACTGGTACCCACTGCTGCGCAGCCTGTCCCCACTGCCACCATGGCATCTCACTCAGACCCCAACCCTCCTGACCCAGAGGGAAGGAAATTCATGCATCCCCAATTGCAAACCTTCAATTTGGCAGCTTGGTTTATTCCCTAGCCACCGATTAGTCTGCCAACCTCAGTAAACCGGTCCTAGATGTACGCGAGGCCAGACGCCCTAGCACTAGAAAGTCTTATGCTGACAAATGGAAAAGTTTCTGCACCTGGATTCAGGCTAAGGGAGCCAATACAGCACAGCCCTCCCTCCCTCTCATCCTAGATTACTTAGCTGACCTGCTACACAGTGGTCTCTCTTTCCTCTATTAAAATTCATGCCTCTGCAATCCCTGCTCATTTCCCCACTGAGCAGCTCCTTTTCTCTCACCCTCTGGTCAAACAATTCCTAAGCGGGGCTAGCAACTTGAGATCATCCAGAAGAGCACCTACCCCAGCTTGGGACATTAATTTTGTGTTGGTAAAGCTCACCCTGCCCCACCCCCCACCCCCCTCTTTGAATCAGCATCTTCAGCAGAGTTAAAATTTCTCTCCTGGGAGACTGCTTTCCTTCTGGCCATCACGTCAAGCTACAAGCACTCATGGCTGTAGAGCCCTTCATCTTCCATTCTGACAGGGTTTCCCTTAAGACTAACCCATCCTTCATACCCAAAGTGGTGTCCAGTGTAGCTCTCAACCAATCCATTCATTTGCCCACCTTTTTCCCTAACCCACAGAAAAAGGGGAAAAGGATTCTGCACTCTAGATATGCACAGACAGTTCAGATTCTATCTAGACAGGACTAAATCCTTCAGAAAGTCTGATCAGTCGCTGGTTAGATGTTCATCGTGCATACAGCTGCAGTTATTACAGATGAGTTATCCTGCCGTCAGGCGGGTCCTCGGTCGGCCGAATTCCAAAGTCTAGGTCCGGCGTCTGTTGTCATCGCTTCTTCCCTGACGTCAGTGCGGCAGGGGTGTAAAAGAGGCAGCTGACGCCATTTTCATCAGTCTTTCTTGCCACGCGGTGCCCGAAGCAGAAGCAGTTCGCAAGTGCCGGTCTGCCAGCTCCTGAGATTTACGAAAGTATTTCAGCCGAAGTCTTCTTTAAAGCTAAGTACCCCGTTGGGGAAACTTTTCTTGCCTCAGACCGATGTCAGGCAAAGTTAATAATTACATTTGTTGTGGGAAGCAAATACCGCATAAGGATTTCCACTCTTTCTGTATACCTTGCTTAGGCCCAGACCACGATGTCTCGGCCTGCCATTTTTGTGCTAGGTTCAACAAGCGTACTATTAAGCGCTGGGCGGAGTTCGCCCAACATTATTTTGGCAAAAAATTTAATTACATCATGTCGTCGGATACTCTACACCAGTTTTAAGCAAAAGACGCAAGGATAAGGACCGACATCCGAGGTCCACACAGAGTACTGAGACCACGCTTAGGCCGATTACCGGTTCTCCGGTTCTCAGCGAGGCACCTACGCAGCCCCTGACTACCGATGAATCTATTTTACCGGTGACTTCAGTACCCGAGGTCGCAGGCTCCTTGGTCTCCATTCCTACTGCAGATACCGACGCCACTCTTGGCGGGGAAACTCAAAATTGTCAGGCCTGCCATTTCTGAAGGCGTCTTCAGGCCTTCCACCTTCTCTATTAAATCCTTCACTAAATCTAAAGCAGCCATGAAAACCAAAAAACAGGGTCCTCAGACCTCCTCTCAAGGCCCCATGCCTAAAAAGCAGATGCTTAAAATGGCTGAGGATTTGATAACTCTCATCAGGGGTTCCCAACCCCCCTCTGACAAAAGACCCAGAATGGAGGAAGACTACCCTTCCTCAGACCAGGCTTCTATTACCTCAGAACATTCTGAGGACCAGGATTATGCCTATTCCCCTTTCGAAGACTCTGATGCCGAGGAGTCTATTCCCTCTGTCTCCCCCCCTGAGGACTACTCTTTTGGGGAAACCCTGCATACTTTGAGGGAACACTTTCACTGGGAAGGTCAAGATTACTCAGATTCCAAGAAAAGGCTCAGGGAATTTCTACTGCTCCCCCAGCATAGGCCCCTGGCTATCCCTCCTGTTTTAGATATTTTGGAGGATGTGTACACAGAAGCCAGCCTTAATCCATATTCTTTACCTCCAGCCCCTGTTAAACCAGACAGGTATTACCGGGTCCCTGATTCTCACCAGTTCCTTTATAAAAGCCATACTGCTGACCCAGAAACTATTTCACAGGGTCCCAAGGGAATAAAGGCCTCTACTGCTAAAAATCCTTTACCTTCAGAGAGAGATTCCAGAGCATTAGAAAGGTGGGGGAAAAAGGTGTATACATCTGCCACTTTAACCATGAGGGCATTAAACTGTCAATTCCATATGTTAAAGTACCAACAGTTTTTGTTATCCCAGTTAAAAAGCAAATTGACACAAACAGAACAACCAGATTTGAAAGAGTTGCAGGATTTGTTGCATGGTGCAGAGCAAGTGTGTAAACATAACTTGCAGTGTGGTTTTGATGCTTTAGAGGCCTCATGTAGAGCTGCTGTCACGGGGTCTGTTATACGTAGACATGCTTGGCTCAAAGAGCAAATCTTACCAGATCATGTCAAAGCAAAGTTATTAGATGCACCACTTCAAAAAGATGTATTGTTTGGTGTTAAAGCTGAGGAGGTACTAAAGAAAATGGAGGAAAAAGCGAAATCTATGCAAACAGTGAAAGATTTCCTGCAGGTACAACCTCCACGCTTCAGCAGAAACTGGCCATCAAAAAATTGGTCCTTTCCAGCCACGGACAGACCTCAAAGGGGCAGATACAGACGCCCAAGGGGTAGAGGACAACCTCAAGGATCTTACAGAGCAAGACAGTGGCAAGCACCAACCCCAAGGGGTGGAGAAGATAGATCACAGCCATTTAGAAAACAGACACAATGACTTCCCCCTATGCCTGCCAAGCAAAGCTATGATGGCAGCACCTTTGGGCGGAAAACTGGCATTATTTTCAAAAAACTGGCATATTGTTACAAAAGACAAATGGATTCTGGACATTATAGACAGAGGCTACAGGTTCCACTTTCACACCCTTCCAAAAATAAGAGGCATGCCAAACTTGCCACAAAATCAAAGGGCAGAGGCACAAAGACAAATTTCCACTCTCATGGATATGAAAGCGATTCAAGAGGTACCTGCAAAAGAACAAGGTCAAGGTTTTTATTCCAGGCTATTCCTGGTACCAAGGAAAGACAAAGATTGGAGACCTATCTTAGACCTATCCATCCTAAACACATATCTACAGGTGCCAAAATTCAAGATGCTCACATTACAGCAGCTTCTTCCCATGCTGAGCAAGGAGTCTTGCCTGGTAACATTGGACCTCAAGGAGGCATACCTGCATGTCCCTATCAGATAAGATTGCAGAAGATACCTCAGATTTCTTGCAGGTTCAACCCATTACCAATTCTCTGCATTGCCCTTTGGCTTATCTACTGCACCCAGAGTGTTTACGAAATGCCTGGCATCAGTAATTGCCTTCTGCAGACTACAAGGAATTCAAATCTACCCATATCTGGACGACTGCCTGATCCAAGTGGACAGCAAGGACATTTATTGCAGCATCTGGCATTTGTAATAAAACTGTTAAACTTTCTGGGATACACCGTGAACAAAAAGAAATCAAAACTAATACCTTCTCAACAGATAATTTTCCTGGGTGCCAGCTTAAATACAACCACCCAGATGGTCTACCTCACGCCAGACAAACAAGGGCAACTGTCTCCATACTTCAGCAAAATGGCAACTTTCACCAGACTAACTGCAAGGAAAGTCCTGCAGGCTCTGGGATTCATGGCATCTTGCATCCTACTAATCCCATGTGCAAAGCTGCATATCAGAAAACTACAATGGTACCTAAAAAACTTATGGTCTCAACACAGCCACAGCTTGGAAACAATTTATACCACTCATTCTATGCCTTCAGAAGGAATTTTTGTGGTGGGCTCAAGCATGCCAAAGGAACACAAGTCTCCCTTTCTGTGTACCTCAAGCAACTCAAATCATCACAACGGATGCCTCAGACTACGTCTGGGGAGCACACATGGCAGATCAGTGCATTCAGGTAAAATGGTCCCAAAAAGAGAAGCACCTACACATCAACCAAAAGGAGAGATGCTAGCCGTGCAAAATGCTCTTATGACCTTCAAAGATCTACTGCATCCAGGTCAGCTATTGATAAGGACAGACAACACCACAGTCATGTGGTACATAAACAAGGGGGGAATCATTCATACACCCTGTGCAGGCAAGCCATGACCCTATGGAACACAGCACTGGAATTGCAAATTCAACTACAGGCACAATTCCTGCCAGGGAAGGAAAATACACTGGCAGACAACCGAAGCAGAAATATGACAGATCCACATGAATGGAAATTGCATCCTCAAGTGTTCTCAAAGATAACTCAGGCATGGGGACAGCCAGACATAGATCTATTTGCTACCCACAGAAATTACCAGTTGAAAAAATGTTGTTCAAGGACCTATCATCCTCAGGCCTGGAAAGTGGACGCACTCTCTTTCAATTGGACAGCATTGACAGTCTATGCCTTCCCGCCTCTTCCTCTACTGACCAAAGTTCTATTAAAAGCCAGAGCAGAGAGGCCACAAATGATTCTCATTGCTCCAGACTGGCCACGACAACACTGGTATCTGCTCCTAAAGAGCCTGACACACTCCCCACCATGGATCCTACCTCTAGTCCCTCTTCTGTTATCCCAGCACAACTACAAAACCCTGCACAGCCAGCTCAAATCCCTAAATCTAGCTGCATGGAGAATTCCTTAATTTCCCAACAGACTCTCCTCTCCAAGGAGATGCAGGATGTCATCTTGGAGGCCAGAAGACCTTCTACTAGAAAAGCCTACTCCGCCAAATGGAAACGATTTTGTTCCTGGAATCAAGAAAAGGGACAGAATCCTTGGGTGATAAATATACCTCAAATTTTACAGTACCTAGCTGAGATGTTAAACATTGGCCTTTCCTTCTCCTCCATCAAGATCCACACTTCAGCCATTTCTGCACAATACAACACAGACCCTCCTCTATTCTCACATCCTCTATTAAGGCAGTTCCTCAGAGGGGCAAAAAATATAAACCCCCCAAGGAAACCACCAGTTCCAGCTTGGGACCTCAACTTCGTATTGGAAAAGCTGACCTTGCCTCCTTTTGAGCCGGCTTCTTCAGCAGAGCTACAATACTTGTCATGGAAAACAGCCTTCCTTCTGGCTATCACCTCAGCACGCAGGGTTTCGGAACTGCAGGCCATCATGGCTGTGCAACCATTTATTATTTTCCATCAGGACAGAGTTTCCTTACGAACCAACACTACCTTCATGCCAAAGGTAGTATCCAGTGTAGCTTTGAATCAGACTATCCACCTTACCTACCTTTTATCCAAATCCACAGAACAAAGGGGAGAGACTACTACATTCCTTGGACATTCACAGACAACTTCGTTATTACTTGGACAGAACCAAGCCATTCAGGAAATCTGAGCAACTCTGTGTCCTATGCTGCAGGTGCTCAAGGAAAGGCTATTTCCAAACAGACAATTTCAAAATGGATAGCCCACTGCATACGCTTTTGTTCATTTCATGGAAAATCTGTGCCTGCATACATCAGATCCCACTCCACCAGGGCCACAGCTACCTCTGCAGCTTTCCTCAGGAGGGTCCCTACCAAGGACATTTTGGAAGCAGTTACTTGGAGTTCACCGCACACTTTCTCCAACCACTACCACCTTCCACTATACTCAAAATCTAGAGCGGGCTTTGCCACAGCAGTCCTGCAGGGCATCCTCGCTTCTCCTAGTTCCACTTAGTGCCTACCACCCTTACTTAGCTTTGGGATTCTACCCATCTGTAATGACTGCAGCTGTATGCAGGATGAACATAGTACAGTTTTGTACCTACCATAAATGTAGATGTTCGAGTGCTCATACAGCTGCAATCCAGGTTACCCTCCCTCCGTCCCCTCTTAGGACAGGCTTTATGACAAACACCTTTATCATACAACCTATTTGGGGTATTCTTTTATGGTGTATTTGCTTGCAACTACTGTTTTTTTATTTATCTATATTGCATGTTTGCATAACATTATGTTTTGCCTTCCTTCTGGGGGCACCTGGCATCTGGGGCAAGAAAAACTGAAGAAAATTGCTTCGGCTGCCTCTTTTATACCCCTGCCGCACTGACGTCAGGGAAGAAGCGACGACAACCGACGCCGGACCTAGACTGTGGAATTCGGCCGACCGAGGACCCGCCTGACGGCAGGATAACCCATCTGTAATGACTGCAGCTGTATGAGCACTCAAACATCTACATAGGTTCATACTAGGCTATCTGCCCTGGGGCAATTATAAGCCTAGCCCGATTCTGTATGGCTTACGCCACCCCTTGATTTGAGTATACTGTGCCCTTTTTATGGTTTAGTTTACTGTGCCTCTGTCTAATAGTGACACGGGAGTAATCCCTGGGACAAACCTACGATCCCCCATCCACTTATCGAGATTCTTCTTGAAGAGATTCAGTGAGGTGCTCTGCCTCACATGAACTGGAATTCTATTCCAGAGCGAAGGGAGCCTCTGGGTTATGAACCTGTCCCTCCAGCAAGTTCTATTTATTTCTGTGCTGAGGTTCAAGTCCCTCGAGCGTGTGGCTCTAAGGGATTTAGATTTAATGAAGTGGAGCATGTCCATTAATTCTGGATTTGACATAGCTTTGTATGTCAGGCATAGATCGCCTCGAAGTAGGCGGTATGCAACTGAGTAGAGCTGGAGTTTTTTTAACCGAGCAGCATATGGCATCTGTTTGAGCCCCTTGATCCTCTTGGTGAGATACTTTTGGGGTCTTTCTAATTGCTGCAGGTGTCGGGTAAGGTACATCCCAAAAGGGGCATTGTATTCTATGATGGGCCTGATGAGGGATGAATAAAGAGGCACGATTACCTCTCTTGATCTAGATGTGAAACCCTTCGTGATGAGGTGGGCTATGTAGAAGGTCTTTCTAACCACTTTGGCAATGTGGTTTTCAAAGGAGATATTGCTATCAACTTGGGTCCCCAGGTCCCTAATAACTTTCTCTGTACTTAATGGGTTTCCGCTTATGTGGTAATTTGTGGGCACATTGTTTTTGCCAAAGGGTATGACTATACATTTTTTGGCATTTAGCTTTAAACCATGGCGCTGGCACCAGTTATCTGTCTTTGTGAGACCTTTTTGAAGGATGTTTGTGTCAGCTGGAGAGTTGATTATGGCGCCCAGTTTGCAGTCTGCGAACTTGGTGAGCCATAGTCCTCCCACGTTTGCCTGTACCTCGGAAAAGTATATACCGAACAAGTGTGGTCCCAGGACCAGTTTGCGACCCATCTTGTGACATAGGGGTTTATATTTAATCTGGATAGCTTATCTATGATGCCCGAGTGGGGTATTGTGTCAAATGCCTTTGCAAGGTCCAGATAGGCTGTGTGGACTACCTTCCCTTCATCTATGGCTTTGGTGACTGTTTCAAAGAAGTCAACCAGGTTCAGAAGGTAGGATCTGCCCTTGACAAAGCCGAACTGGGTAGGATCTAGTGTCTGTAGGTCCCCAATGTCTTTGTTTATGAGCTCCATGATGATCCTCTCCATAGCCTTGCAGACTAAGCTAGTCAGGCTTATGGGGCGATAGTTTCCAGGGTCTGTAGAGGCTCCACCTTTGTGGAGTGGGACCACTGTTGCTGTTCGCCATTCTGTGGTAGGTACAAAACTGTACTTTTTGCTGCAGTGGCAGAGGGCAAAGCCATCTCCAAACAAACAATTCCCAAATGGATAGCACACTGCATCCATTTCTGTTACAAGCAACACAGAAGGCCTCCCCATAAGGGGGTCAGGGCTCAGTCCACAAGAACAGCCTCCACCTCTGCAGTTTTTCTCAGAGGATTCCCCACCATGGGCATCCTGGAGGCTGCCACCTGGACATCTGTTCACACTTTCACCAAACATTACCCACCTGCCTATCTTCTCCAAATCCAGGGCAGAGTTTGCCACTGCAGTCTTGCAGGGCATCCTAGCCAGCCCCTAGTCTCCTTGACTGCCTCCACCCTTTTCCTCAGCTTAGGGAAATAACCCAAATGTGATGATTGCAACAGTGAAACAAGAACAACATAGTACAGTTGTGTACACTTACCATAAATGTAATTGAGTGTATTGACTGTTGCAGTCCTGGTTTCCCTCCCTCCATCCCCCTCTTCTTTCTTCTCTCTCCTTGCAAGGGACATTTTGGTATTTACTTTCTACTGGTGGAGTTCTTCCACCAGAACCTGGCTCCCACTTGGGGTCTCCTGACAGAGCAGGAAAAAATGATGTAATGACGTCGGCTGCCTTACTTTATACTACTGATGACCTGACGTCAGTCCTGAAGTGACAGCAACCGACGCAGAAATACTAAGCCTCTGGTATTTGGGCCGGCCGAGGGCTACCCTGTCAGGGATAACTCAAATGTGATTACGGGAAGAGTGAATACACTCTAACATCTACATTTATTGTAAGTGTACACAACTGTACTTTCAGGCTAAGGAGAGATTGCTTCCAATTAGGCATCTGCTCCTTCTTGGTCCTGGACAGCAATTTTTTTCCTTTTATTATAGAGTTTATTGCAGATGTCCACCAGACAGGTTTACTCTTCTTTGAGGAGGAAGATTTTGTTCTTTTTGGTATTCCTGATTCCATACAGCTATATAAATGCTCATGTAGTACTTTGGTGTAGGTTTGGATATATGTGACAGTTCCTACTGAGGGGAAGAGGGCTGTGAAGCTGTTTATACTTTCCCTCAGGAGGTTGTAATCAGCTTTGGAGAAGTTGTTTTGTTTGACCGTAGAGGGGGCAGGGTCAGGGGAGATGGTGACTTCGAAAGTGACCACTTTGTGGTTGGATCTTACCAGGGAGGATGACACTCTAGGAATGCTGCAGTAGTTACTTATGTTGATTAATACCAAGTCCAAGATATTACCTGTTGTGGGGGTGTTGACCAGCTGGTCCAAGGCATTTGCATTGACGCACTCAAGGAATCTCATGATTTGAATAGGGGTCTTGTCAACGGTTAACTGCACCTGGAGTGTCTCCTGTGCATCGTACTTTTTGACCAACCTGGAGGTGTGTATGTCTTATACATATATATATATATATATATATATATATATATATATATATATATACATATATATATGTGTGTGTGTATGTATACACACACACACACACACACACACACACACACTGTACCTCCATTTGCTTTGCTGCCCATGGTTTGAGGTCTGAATTTGATAGGATGTAATCTGATATGGCTAGGGTGCTCTCTCCACAGCTTTGAACCAGGTTTCTGTGACTGCACAAATGTCAGCATCTTCCAGGGTTAAGAATGCTTGCAATGAGTGCAGTTTCATGTTTAGACTCCTAGCGTGTGTAACAGCATGACCTTTAATTTGTGTTCTGATGAAATTTTCATGTTGGTAGTTTTGATCTCATGGCATTGCCTAAAAAAGGCACTATGGGGGAGGCAAGAGCCTTTGCCAGAAGCCTGAGTCCTAAGGGAGACAGATGCAGGCCATCTCTGGCAGAGTATCGTGGTCTGTCAGTAATGTCTTCCCAGGCTGTCAGGTATTGGATCCTCCTGGAATGATACCAGAAGCTAAGCCAGTTGTTAGTCCTTAATTTTCTGTTTGTATTGAGATATCATTCTGGGTGACTGTAGAATGCTGCTTAAGGCTGTGTTTGAGAGAATTTAGTGCATGTATGATGTAGTAGATTCTGGCACCTGACAAACAAGAAACCGTGACTTTCTCTTTATCCACGTTGGTGAGGGGCATATCTGTGCGTCTCACAATGGAGTTTCATATGACTAGTATGTTGGGTTTATGGTTAGGCCTTAGTGGCTGTGTGACATAGGTGTGTGGACTGTGGTGTGGTTGGATCTGGAGTTCGTGCATGTTTTTGCCTCAGATGTGTCTCCTGTTTGGGTATGTTTTTGTTGAGTACTTCCTTCCGCATATCTCTTTGTATGTTGCGTGGGTGGTGGTTGAGGTGTGGTGTTTGGGCTTACCTTGACCTTGCTAAAGCATTTGACACCATTCCCCATTCAGGTATTATTGATAAGCTCACCAGCCTGGGCATAAACTCTTACGTCACAAGATGGATCGCAAACTGGCTCTCAGACAGATCCCATAAAGTAAGAGTAGCGGGATCTATGTCCGAATCCAGACCAGTAACGGGTGGTGTGCCTCAGGGCTCTGTCCTGGGGCCCCTCCTGTTTGGCATATACTTCTCAGAAGTACAGGCAAGCACGGAAGGGCTGTGGCTGACTAAGTTTGCAGATGACTGCAAACTGGGTGCTGTAATAGTCTCCGGCTGACATGGAGATCCTCCAGAAGGGCCTAAATGAGACTGATGCATGGTGTCAAAGCCATGGTCTCAAGCTAATTGCAAAAAAATGCGTAGTAATCCCCTTTGGAAAAAACAGAGTAACCGCAAACTACAACATAGGAGGTAATCCCCTGAAATCTGAAGAAGAAATAAGGGATCTAGGGACCCAAGTAGATAGTCAGCTTTCCTTTGATAACCATGTTGCCAAAGTGGTTAGAAAATCCTTCTGTGACCCATCTGATTACGAAAGGGTTCGCATCAAGATCTAAGGATGTAATGGTGCCCCTCTACTCTTCCCTCATCAGACCCATTATTGAGTACAATGCACCAATTGGAATGTACCTGGCTAGACATCTCCAGCAACTGGAGAGACCACAAAGGTACCTAACCAAGAGGATTACTAGCTTCAAACAGTTGCCCTATGCAGCACGATTGAAAAAACTAAGGCTGTTCTCTGTTGCATACCGCTTTCTCAGAGGCGATCTCTGTCTAATGTACAGAGCCATGTCCAACCCAGAATTGTTGAACATGCTCCATCTTAGCAGAACCAAATCCACTCGAGCTACATGCTCAAGGGATATAAACCTCAGCATAACAATGAATAGAACATGCTGGAGGGATAGATTCCCTTCGCAGAGACTTCCCTTACTGTGGAACAGGGTCTCGATCTACATAAGACAGAGTCCCTCACTGTCACTCTTCGAGGAACCTTGATGAGTGGATGAGTAACAGAGTTCACACCGGGGATCACACCAACAACACTACTAGATAGGGGCTAAAGGTACTAGCTGCTAGTACAAGGGTCTAGTGATCTACTAAAGGGGCGGTGAATACCGCACAACGTGGCTGGGCTAATATATGCCTTCGGGCAGATAGCCCAGAACCAACCTATGAACCTATGTTGTCAACCTTCTCAGTGCCAGATATACTGGCTTGTGAGGAAGAGAGCATAGACTCTAGGTTCTTAATGTAATTGGATCTCTGACAAATTGTGTTCCTAGGTGGTAGTAGTAGAGGGTTGTCTGTCAACACTAGGCAGTTGCCACACTGTCTCAAGATGCCCATATCAACCAGACTGACAGGAGAAACCGTAGAAAATTGTCCATCCATATTTGTCAAAATCTGAGGGAGAGAGATCAAAGAGATCTAAGGGGTAAAAGGGTGGAATGTCTAAGATGAGTACTACTAGGTGATCACACAACTCACAGTATGAAAAAATACAGTTAAACAGTAATGAAATGCAGTAAAATGCAGTCACAGTAATGAATTGCAGTAAATAGCAATGAAATACAGTTACAGTAATAAAATGCAGTTAACCAGTAAATTGCTTTAAAACAGTGCAAGTATAAGGCACAGATAAAAATGATAGGCGGGTGCAAATGCAGTAAAATAAATGAAAAATCACTTAGATTTGTCTTGGATCCTCAGGAATTTTGTAAAATGTCCCAGAGATGATGCACCTCAGCAGAGCCTGGTTCTAACAAGCCCAAGCCAGCTCACACGTGGGGTGTAAATACCACAAAAAATAGAAGATTCTAGTAACTCATAAATTTAGCCAATCCTGCTAGCCGCTGCTCTCTTCCATTCAGCTTGTGCCAGACAAAGTCCATGCAACTCTGCTACTCTCTCTAGCAGGGAAGATAGGCCATTACCAACACAAAATGGCTGCCAGAAACTCACAAGGCAAACACAAGATGGCTGCTAGAAACACAGAAGACAAAAACTGAGCTCTGCATGCAGCAAACCTGTATCCAGACTGTACTACTCAATTTAAGGGTTAAGAACACTAAAACTCACAGAAAAGCACAGATTAACCACTTGCGGTCAAAAACAGAATTCACAGTATGAAAAAAAAACAGTTAAATAGCAATGAACTCACAGTATGAAAAATACAGTTAAACAGTAATGAATGGCAGTAAATAGCAATGAAATGCAGTTAGTCCGTAAATTGCTTTAAAACACTGCAAATGTGATAAATTAGCTATAAGGCACAGATAAACATGATAGACAAGTTCAAATGCAGTAAAACAAGTGAAAATAAATGAAACAGCACTTAGTTTGGTCTGGAGCCTCAGGAATTTTTTAAAATGTCCTGTTGAAGTCAAACAAATTGGTTGTTAGAGAATCAAATAGTTATGTACTTGGCCAGAATTTTAATCTGTTTTTTAAAATAAGTTGCTTGCAGCAGGACATCGATTAAGTCATGAAAGCTGGTTAACCATTTAGTCAACTGACTAATTCAGTGTTGTCTTGGTTCTTGCTTTAAACTTGTATGGTGGTCAGCATCTATAGGTATGAGTTATCTGTATGCTTAAAGGGTTGTTATGCACGGAGATAGTTTGGAGCATTAAGATAAAACTTTGTTAAATATAAATAGGTTCTAGCTGCTCATCACAGCATAGAATGTGTCATCAGAATTGGGGTGAATTACTGCCCTAAAAATGTTTAACTTTGTCTTATGGTCATGATGTAAACTACAGACATCTGTTCTTAAAGATGTACCCAACCAAAAAGGCAAAAAAAGAATCTACTTTAGGATTGTTATATACAGCTTGTTCTAACTAAGAGGAGCTAACAGATGCTCTTATGTAAGGCAAAACATATCTGTTATCTTCCTAAGCCTAGCACTAAGGAGTTTACTTGGTTACAGTAGAAGATTACAATGGCGTATGACCCAGAGTAAAAACTTACCAGAACTCTTGTTAGTTTTTTCTACAGTCAGTAAAAAGTTACTGATCACAAGGTTTCTTCAGAAAGCCAAGTTGTGCATGGTCAGTTTAATTCTTGTAGCCCTGACCATACTGTTGGTCGCTGTTCCACTAGCCTTAGCTGTATGTGTTATGCTACCAAGGCTTGAACACCTGGCCAGCTTTCAAAGCTTTAGGACACCTTCCACATGTTCAAACAGGCAATTTGAGCTAAGCTGCCATGAAACAGGTTTGAACACCAAACCATTCTGTGCTTTTCTGATGCTAACAAGAGAGGTCGTTTGCGGGCTTTAAGAGGATCAACTGTCTGCTTGTGCTATCCTTTTGCAGACAGATAAGTTCCCTTTGAGAGAAAACCTTCCACATAAAAACATTTGTTGCTTAAATGCACTTTCCTGCATTGGAAAGTTATTTTTAATCCTGGAGTTTGTCTTTTAATGGAGTGTTGTGAGACTTGACTGCACTTTTAAGAGAGTGAGGCTTTTTTTTCTTATCAGTTTGATAAAGTAGTTCAAAACCATTTTTTTTCCTGTGGAGAAATTGTTTAATACACTTTGCCAGCCCCAATAGCTAAAATAAAGTGCTTTTTACTGTGTTTTTATGTGAAAAGGTGACTTTTACCAATTTTAATTTTTACTGGCTTATGCTGCTTGTTCTTTCTGGAAAATAGGCACCATGTTTGGCATGACCATGGGGACAGAC
This sequence comes from Protopterus annectens, assembly GCF_019279795.1. Classification (NCBI taxonomy): domain Eukaryota; kingdom Metazoa; phylum Chordata; order Ceratodontiformes; family Protopteridae; genus Protopterus; species Protopterus annectens. The sequence goes on along the minus strand of NC_056747.1, from coordinate 383,306,682 downwards.
TACTGATCCCATAGTCTGTCTTCCAGTCACCAGAAGTTAAGCCAGCAGCCATTGCCACCACAACAGGCTAGTAATTTACCTCCGCCACGAGTGGTTGACTCTGCTTTGGACAAAGCTGGTTCATCAAACCACTCATTTTTTACCCCAGATCCCTCTGATGTAGAGCTGCTACTGGGGTCTCTAGTGGGCAGGGGGGAGAACCACTCTTAATCCTAGGAGAGAGAACAAGGAAGGCTTATCTATTTGGTTGGAATGCTGTGCCTTTTCCTGGAGAAGCTAACTGCCATTGACGCTATTGTTGGCCCCAGTTTTCCTGTCAGAGAAACATAAAACTAAACACACATGTACTTAAATTTCTGTAGACAGGAGTAGTTTGCTAGATCTGGTTCAGGGTCCAATTCAGGCTGTTGATCCTTTTTATAAAAGTGGTTTCTGGTAAAAGAGAGAGGGCTGCCTGTTTCTCCTGAAGAAATTCGGGATTCTGAATCTGGACAGGAAGATAAAGGGATGTGGATACAGGGTTTTCTTCTCTGATTTCCGATTCAGACTCTGGAGAGCACAATGTCTGGTTCTCCCTACAGGGAAGTTTCTTTCTCTGAAACTATTTCCAGAATGTGATTCAGTGTTTTCAGAGGGAGAACACTGAAGTTTTTCAGTCCCCCAGAAAACACTACAAGCTGCAACAGATGGAATTTCCAGAACTTTCATCCATTCCTTCAGTGCTATCAGCTTTGGAGGATGTCACTGCCTGCAGTCAGATTGTATTAAGATTCCTCAGTCTTTACATTTTTTATACATTCATCCCAAACCAGACCCAGGAGCTATAACTTTAGTTAATCATACTGCTGCTAAATATTTAGTCAATTCCATTTACACTTTCTGACAAGAATATGAAAGTAATTAAGTGTAGGGAAAAACTGTATGCTCATGCAACTTTTTTCTTCACGTTTTGAAATGTCAGGCTCATATGCCTGTTCTGACTAATTGTGAACATTTGAGGAATGTTTAGTCTGCAGTTTCTTCTTATGAGGAAAACCTCATGGTTTTCATGGGAAAATGGTTTAATTTATTTCATTTTACAGGACATAACTATTCGGGCTAATTCCACTCTTCAGTTTTTCCCTTAAAACTACCTTCCTCGAACTGTACTGCTGATCTAACCAGCGTATCCTATAACTATAAAGTTCATCTCTACTTGATTCCCAAGTAGACTATTCTCTATCTGTAAAGCCTAGCACTTGCTCCTACAGTACTTTCACCTTGACAAAGCTCTCTTATAGATAGTACTCCACCAGCCTAGAACCCACATCCCCCGGAGTCTTTTGTACGTTTTTTATCTATTCCTTCTAGTATGTCGAGGGATCAGTTGCTAGTGTCCTCTCCTGCTCAGCTGGTGAACCTGGGAATACTGAGGCAATGTTACAATTGCCTCATGTACACAGACAACCCTCTCCTTCTCCCACAAAACACAAATACATGCGAGAGATGCAACTATACGGCCAAACTGGAGGCTGAGCTCTCTCAACATAGGACTGGCAAGGCCAGACAGGAGGAGAAGGTAACCACACACACTACATACCCAGTCACACACAGTACCAGCAAAACTTCAAATCATACACATAATCACACAAAGACATACTCGGAGGCTCTGATCAAAAATCTACCAAAACAGCAGAGGCCACCAAAGCAGACACCTAAACTACCACCTCAGGACCCAACACATGCAACACATAGACCACACAGTCAGAGTGTCAAACAGTCACAGCCCTTAAGGCCAAACACAATGCCAGACGCACTCGTCATTGGTGACTCCATAGTCAGACACACTGACGTCCCGCTCACCAGACTGAGTAAGGAGAAGGTCACAGTAAGCTGCCTGTCGGGCGCTAGAATCCGCTACATAACGCAAGCACTCAGGTCTCTCAACAGCAGGTACAAGTACGACTCAGTCATTGTCCACGCTGGTGTCAACTACCTGAGACGTACCTCCTTGGACTACATGAAAAGAGACATTGAGGAGCTCTCTGATTATGTAGCCCAGGCAGGTATGACCCTGACCTTGAGCAGTATCCTACCTTCACCTAGAATGATGCCACAATACAGTGATAAGATGATCAGCTTTAATAATTGGCTTAAATTCTGGTGTCATTCAAAGGGGATCCAATGTCTGTCTGCCTGGGATGACATGCTGGGCAAGCCACGCTGCTTCAAGGGCGGCTTGCACCTGTCACCCTGGGCTTCCGGATATTGGCAAAGGCTCTTGCCACCCCCATAGTACCTTTTTTAGGCAAGGCTCAAATTCTAAACCTACCACCCTAGAACAAAAAAGGAAAAAAACTAAGGGTAATGCTGCTCAATGCCAGAAGTCTCAATCTCAAGATGCACGCACTCGAGGCCCTTCTCAGTATGGAGAACATCGATGTCTGTGCTGTGACAGAAACCTGGTTCAAGGCTCCTGAGAGCACCTCAGCACTGTCAGGTTTTACCTCATATCATGCGTTCCGGCCCCAAAATCCGGACAACACCAAGAAAGGAGGGGGGGGTGTCCATATTCATAAAGGACACCCACACCTCAAGGTTGGTGGCAAAGCACGATGCATCGGAGACCATCCAGGTGCAACTAACCATAGGCAAAACTGCTCTGCAATTTGTAGCATGTTACAGGCCACCCTCTCAAACTCAGGAACCTCTCATGGCCTTCCTGAAAACACTGGAGGGGATAAATGTATCTCCAAACACCATCATACTAGGTGACTTCAACTACCCTAATATAGACTGGGAACACTACTCAAGCCCAAACACTCTAGCCCAAAGGTTCCTGGGTTCATAAACTCAAATGCCATGGAACAACTTGTCACCATCCCCACAAGAGGAGAAAACATACTTGATCTCATCATCACGAACATGGGACCACAATGTTCAACACCGGAAGTATACCCCTCACTGGTGAGATCAGATCATAAACTAATCTCGCTGGAGGTCCTCATCCGCCCCCACCTGAAATAAAAAGACCACAGTGAAAAACTTCTCAAAAGCCGACTTCACACTTCTAAAAACTAGTGTGGTCTCCTTTAAGGCCCCTGAGCCGGTGGTAAACATTACTCAAACTGCTGAATCACTTACAAATGCCTTCTACCAACACCTACAGGACTGCATGGATCAGGCAATCCCAAACAAAACTAAGACTCTTTGTACCAAAGGCAAGCGTCCAGTCTGGTGGACCCTAGCCATAAACAAGCTCTACAACAAAAGGAGGAAGCTACTACAAGATAGAGCAAAATCCTTGAAAGGTAAGACGCCCTTGATCATTATAAGTAAAAAACTAAGAGCTCTCATAAAATCATCCAAGGCAAATTTTGAGAGAAAAATCGCCAAGGACTCAAAAGACAATCATAAGGCCTTCTTTAGCTATGTTAGAAACCTAGGAGGAAACTCCCAGATATGCTCAGAATTAGTTCAAAATGATTTGAAGATTACTGAACCTGCACACATTGCCAACATACTGGCTGACAGGTTCAGTGCTAACTTCTCCCCCCCCCCCCCAAAGGAGAGATATCTATACCAGAGGATTTTAGCCCCCCAAACATCTCTAACGCCCAGGTGAGAACTGCTCTCTCCAAGGCAAAAAACACAGCATCCATGGGACCGGATGGTGTCCCCGGCTGTGTACTCCACGAACTCAATGAGGAATTAAACCCGCAGTTAGGACAGCTGTTTAATTTTAGCCTCACCTCAGGATACGTACTTAAGGAGTGGCGCACGGCGACTGTGGTCCCACTTCACAAGGGCGGTGCCTCCACCGACCCGGGAAATTACCGTCCCATTAGCTTGACAAGCCTTATCTGCAAAGCCATGGAAAGGATCATAATGGAACTCATAAATAAAGACATAGGGAACTTGCAGACTTTGGATCCAACCCAGTTTGGCTTTGTCAGAGGCAGATCATGCCTTTTAAACCTGGTTGACTTTTTCGAAACAGTCACCAAGGCCATTGATGAGGGTAAGGCAGTCCATACAGCCTACCTCGACCTGGCAAAGGCCTTCGACACAATACCCCACTCAGGTATCATCGAAAAACTCATCAGCTTGAATGTAAACCCATACATCACAAGATGGGTTGCAAACTGGCTAAGTGACAAAACTCACAGGGTCAGAGTTGCTAGCGCCATGTCAGACTCAAAACCGGTCACAAGTGGTGTCCCACAAGGCTCAGTCCTGGGTCCACTCTTGTTCGGCATCTACTTTTCTGAAGTACAAGCAAACACAGGAGGGTTATGGCTGACAAAGTTTGCAGATGACTGCAAACTGGGCGCCATAGTCGAAAACACATCTGACACAGATATCCTTCAGAAGGGCCTCACAGAAACGGATAACTGGTGCCATAGCCATGGCCTAAAGTTAAACGCCAAGAAATGCATAGTCATACCCTTCGGGAAAAACAAGGTTACCCCTAGCTACCATTTAGGTGGCAATCCACTGAGCACAGAAGAAGTTATCAGGGATCTGGGGACCCAGGTTGACAGTAACCTTTCGTTTGACACTCACGTTGCTAAAGTAGTTAGGAAGACCTTCTACATTGCCCACCTGATCATGAAAGGATTCATATCTAGATCAAGGGAGGTCATCGTCCCCCTGTACTCATCACTCATTAGACCTATGATGGAGTACAATGCCCCATTCGGAATGTATCTGACCCGACACCTGCAGCAGCTGGAAAGGCCCCAAAAGTTCCTCACCAAAAGGATAAAGGGTCTCAAAAATATGTCTTATGCTGCCCGACAAAGAACTCCAGCTCTATTCAGTCACATACCGCTTGCTCAGAGGTGACCTGTGCCTGACATACAAGGCCATGTCAAACCCAGATTTGATGAATATGCTTCACCTCAAAAAATCTAGATCCCTCAGAACCACAAGAGCGGGAGACTTAAACCTTGACACAGTTATTAATAGAACGTGCTGGAGGGACAGATTCATCACCCAGAGACTCCCTATGCTGTGGAACAAAATCCCGGTACATGAGGCAGAGCACCTCGCTGGCCTTGTTCAAGAGGAATCTTGACCAATGGATGGGAGATCGCAGATATACCCCAGGGATTACTTCAGTGTCACTGCTTGACAGAGGCACAGCAAAATAATAGGCATAGTTTTCTTCAAACTAAAGGGGTGGGGAAAGCCACATAACTATGGGCTAGGCTTATAAATGCCCTTGGGCAGATAGCCTAGTATAAACCTATGAACCTATGAACTCATTGTTTAAAACGTGTACGACTCTGTTGGTGGTACTTCCAGGGCTATGACCCATGGTACTGTTTGAGGATGTTTGCCCTGCTATGTTCTCATTGGCACGTAGATGTAAAAAAATGATATTTTAAATTCTCCCTTTGATAGAGATTGTGTTTAGGCTGTCTGCTGCAGAGATTATCAAAAAGTGTGTTGAGAGGGGTAAGCTGATGCAGGGAATCTCCCAAGATTTTTCTGCCCTTTATTTCAAAATTTCCCAAGCGATTCTCTGTTTATCCTGTTTTTGCAGAAACAAAGTAAACAGTTTTGGGAAATGGCAAAGGGGTTCCAAAAATTCAGGACCCCCCCCCCCCCCCAAAAAAAAAGGATAGTCAAGTCAGAATGACTACAGGACCTTGTCCCCCTCCTACCATAGCATTTCCCTTCCAGAAAGTCTGAGTATCCTTTTTGGCAACAGGTAGTTTCAGACAAATGAGATATCCTATTCCCATGTTGCGGTATTCTTAGCGTGGGATTCTCCGCCTCAAGCTACCTGAACGTCGGCTTCTGCACGAAAGGTTAAGCCTGGTTGCTGTAGCTGCATCTGCACGTACAGACCTCAAATTTTCTGCCAGTCAGACGTCAGATTGCATCGTTCCTTTGCTGTCAAGACGTCTAAAGCCAAGTACTCCATTGGGAATTTTGTTCTTTTACTATTGCTTGAACTTGTTTTGCTGACTTCCCTTTAGCCAATGTCCTCCAAAAAGGGTAAATGCCAATGCAGATGCCAAATTAAGCATAAAAACTCGTATGACTGTTGCGTTTTTGTCTAGGCCAGGAACACGACAATACCTCCTGTCCCATTTGCCAATCCTTCATCCCCAAGACGGCAGAAGCCATCTGGTCGCACTTAATCTTTACTTGGAAAACCAGAGGCTAAAAAAGTTGGTTCTTAGGCTGGATCCTGAGTCAGCCACCCAGGTAGAACCGCCACGGAAAAAGGACGAGATTCCTCGGCCTACTTCCTCTCCACTGTCAGACGCCCCGCCAGCTGCCGATCTAGAGGTTGAGGGACTTCTGCTAGAGCCATCTACTTCACCGATTCCCCTTGAGGAACTCCCTGTTGAGGTACCAGCTCACACGTCAACGGAGATTGCTCAGACTCTTTCAACTGAATTCGAGGGGGGATCTAGGCTCCACCGGATGCCCGACTGGAATGCCAGAATCCAGTGCCCCCAGAAACTAAGCCTTCTCACAAAACTACTCCTTTGAAAAGGAAGCAAAAACACTAAACATTTATCTCATCCTGCTGAGGGGATTACCTGACTGGTAGTCTTTCACTCCATCTTTAATGCAAGCCTCCATGGCTCTTTGGCCCTCGGCCTCCTCTCATTTACTTCTATTACCCTGCCCACTTCTCATGAAAGTGAAGAGAAAGAAGAACTTTACTCTTCATCATCCGATGAGTCCATTACTTACTCGTCACCAATTGCCTCTCCTCTAGAATATTATTCCCCTGATGAGGAATCCATAGAAGGGGACTCTCCCCCAGAGGGCATCACTTTTGGAGAGACCATTACCAAAATGAAAGAATAGTTCAAATGGGATACTTCCCAAATGACAAACTCAAAAAAGATATTTTGTTACTTCAGGTTGAATCCCCCTCGCTTTCTGCCATCCCTCCAGTTATACCTGCATATCTGGATGCATTTGCTTCAGCATCCAAAAATCTTGATTCTCAGCCACCAGCTCCTAAGAGACTTGACCGTTTCTGCAAGGTGCCTGATTACCTTAAATGTCTTGTGAAACCCCCCTTGGCAGACCTAGCTATGATTGCTGTAGCCCCAGACCGTCAAGACTTATCCCATCCTTGTCCCTTCCACCTACAGGCAAGGACAGCAAAAGTATGGCCAGGCTAGGCAAGATCTATACCTCATCCACCCTAGCCTTCAGAGCTATTAATTATCACACACATATATGATCAGATATGCCTTGGATCTGGGATCCCAAGCATCTTCACTCCTATCCTCCCTGCCTGACTCCCCTAACAAGACGGAGTTGGAATTAAAACTCTCTCTGGCATCTCAGGTAGCCAGGCATCCAGTTAGATGCAGCTATGATGCAGCTGAAGCTTCTGCTAGGTCTGCTGCATCCGTATCAGTGCTTCACTTCGCAGTTACTCATGGCTAAGATTTCATCCCCCTGCCTGAGGCCTTAAAGTCCAAAATCTTTAATGCTCCACTAGACCACAACATCTTGTTTGGCAAACAGTCCATTGAACTATTTAAAAACCTTCAGGAGAAAAGTAAGGAGCTTCAAGATATTAAACACCTTCTGGTGTCTCCCATTCCAAAATACTACTGAAATTATCCAGCTAAAACCACCTATGTCAGAAGAGATCCCTCCACTGCTACACCTCCTTCTTCAAGGCACAGAAAAGGAACCAGGAGACAGACCTCTTCCAGACTAGCCTTTTCTTAGCTTGCTCCCAGACAGCCGTTTCATAACAGAAATGGCACCAACAGTGCGTGACTGCCTTACCCACCTCCCCCTGTCAGCTCATCTTTCCCACTGCCTGCCCCTTTGAAGAACTATCACAACAGATCCCTGGGTTCTGGCAATAGTGGAAGAGGGATACTTCGTTTCCTAGAAAGAAAGACCCCCAGCATGGGCCATTCCATTCCCACCCAAAGACCAACTACATCTTATTCCCTAAATCTTACAAGATCTGGTGACTCACGGAACCATAGAGCCTGTCCCTCCAGGACAAGGAGAAGGTTGGTACTCAAGGTTATTTCTAGTACCAAAAAAGGACTGTCCTTGGAGGCCAATTCTGGACTTGTCCTTTCTAAACCTCTTCCTGAAAGTTCCACCTTTCAGAATGCTATCCCTCCACACCCCCCTTCCACTATTGCAGGCCCAAGCATTCATGGCCACACTAGATCTCAGAGGCCTACTTCCACATCCCCACCAAACCCTCTCACAGAAAATACTTGCGTTTCACGGGGCCCAATTCTCACTTTCAATTTACTGCCTTGCCCTTTGGTTTGTCCACTGCACCCAGGGTCTTTACCAAATGCCTTGCTCCAGCCATAGCTTATTGCAGGACCAAAGGCCTAGACTGTACCCCTACCTAGACTATATCCTCATTCTTTCAGAAAGAGGACACCCTAAAAAGCCAGCTGCAGTTTGTCATGTCCCTACTACAAGGTCTGGGATTCGCCCTCAGTCTTTCCAAATCATCCCGAACACCACAGAAAGACATTTTTCTCGGGTGAAGGATCAGAACAGTCCTGATGAAGGCATTCCTTCCCCAAGACAAGGTATCTTCCTTTTCAGACCACTTCCAGGACCTGCTTCAGGTCCACCAACTATCAGCAAGGCAATTCCTGCGACTTCTGGGCCTTATGGTAGCCACCTTTCCTAGGCTATTAGCCAGGATGCATATGAGGAAGCTGCAGTGGTATCTAAAGAATTATGTGGTCCCAACACAACCACCCTCTAGAGTTCCAGATTCTCTTCCTACCCGGCCTAAAGGCAGTGAATCCAACAAATTCATACGAACCCAGGCCTTCCACTCCACCTCCCACACCAGCTCAGCAGATGCACACAGAAACATCAAACCTGGGCTGGGGGGCTACCGTGAAGGCCCTCAAGGTGCAAGAGAGCTGGCAGCCATCCCTGTTTAAAAAACACATCAATGTAAGGGATATGACTGCAGTTCTGTTGGCACTGAGAGCCTTTCTTCCCATCCTACAGCCAGATCCTCTTCAAATCATCACAGACAACACCACAGTCATGTAGTACTTCAACAAACGGGGGACGAAGGCGTACCTCCTATGCAGGTTAGCAATACAGATTTGGGATCTAGCCTCCAAAAACAGTTTATCCCTGCAGGCAGCCTACATCCCATCCAAGGACAGTCACTAGGCTGATGCTCTCAGCAGATCATCCTGTCTGCATCACAAGTGGATGTTGAACAGGCAATTTTTTCTAGACGTTGTCCAGCAGTGGGGCACACACCAAGTAGATTTGCCTCCCCCAGAACAGACGATTGAAAAAGTTATGTACCAAGGACCACTCACCACTAGCTTGGAGAGTGGACGCCTTCAGCATTTCATGGAAGTGACGGTTTCTGTATGCCTTTCCTCCCTTCCCTCTCATTCAAAAGGTTCTCCTGAAAATCATGAAGGACATGCCAAAAATCTTGCTGATGACTACCTACTGGCCAAGGCAGCATTGGTTCCCCCCTGTACTATCCATTGCCAAAGGCATTCACCGCAAGTTTACCCCACAAGGTGGACCTACTCACACAGCAGAAGAGAACATTTATCCACCCTCTCCTACAGATGCTATGTCTAACACTCTGGGTGATAAACTTTTAATTCCCTTCAGACACCACTACTCTGAGGATGTGCTTTCGGTCCTGAGGGAGGCCAGGAAACATACTACAAGGAGATCCTACATTTCAGAATGCAAAAAATTCTCCAAGTGGTATCTCCAAAGAGAGCGAGATCCCTTTCTAACAGGTCTCCCTCTAGCCCTAACTTATGTGTGAACTTATCAAGGCAGGACTTTCAAACTCCACAGTTAAAGTCCACCTATCCAGTATCTCTGCCTGCTTACCCTTAGACCGTCCTTTACTCTCCAAGCTAGATGTTAAATTGTTCCTGAAAGGGGCCTTGTACATCAGGCCACCAAGGAAACCCATTCCACTGCCTTGGGACCTGAACATCATCCTAGAAAAGCTCACACTGGCCCCATTCAAACCAGCCAGTTCTGCAACACTTCAAATGTCCACATGGAAAACAGTCCCTCTGGTAGCCCTTACCTCAGCTAGAAGGGTGTCAGAGTTACAAGCACTCGTGACTTGTCACCCTACACTGTTTTCTACAAAGACAGTGTGACCCTGCGTACCAACCCTTCTTTCATGCCCAAAGTGGTCAACGAGCTATCTTTAGATCAGTCCATTCACCTACTCACCTTTTTCTCCTCTCCAACTAATGAAAGTAAGGGAATACTCCATTCCCTGGATGGTCACAGGCAACTAAGGTTTTACTTGGACAAACCTAAGTCCATGAGAAAATGTAATCAACTCTTTGTATCCTTCCATCCCAGGGCACTGGGCAAGGCAGTCACCAAACAAGCCATCTCCTGCTGGATAAGAAAAACTGTCTGCTTCTGCTACTCCTTCCACGGCAAGGACCTACCTTGGGGGTGTAAGAGCACATTCTGCTAGGGCCGTAGCATCATCCAAAGCCTTCTTCAAAAGCCTGGACACAGCCTCCATCCTGGAGGTGGTCACCTGGTCCACTATACACACCTTTACCAGACATTACAAATTGGACATTTCCAGAGCCAGTGCAAGGTTCACTAGGGCAATCCTGCAGGGATTTCTGGTATCTGTTATTGCTACCTCCACCCTTCCTCCTCCTTAAGCTGTGGTACTCTCCCACACTAAGAATACTGCAGCATGGGCATAGGACATATAATAGTTGTGTAAAATCTTACCATAACCATAGTTGTTGTTCTCTTCCATGTTGCAGTATTCCTTCCCCCCCACCTGCCCCCTAAATTAATTTTCAGCTGTCTATGGAGCTCTCTGGAGCACCACCTAGACTATGGTTGCAGTGGCAAACAAGTGGCACTTCACACTTCTGGTGGACATCATTTGGCTCTTATTATACTGTCCTACTGGGCTGTCGTTTCTGAGGGCTGTGCTTGCAGATGTCACATTTATGGCCCTACATGCGACATCCCACACACCTACTAGCTTTTGTATAGTTGCAGACGTTTGGGTCATCTAAGGCGGAGAATCCCACACTAAGAATATTGCAACATGGAAGAGAAGAACATCTGTGGTTGTGGTAAGATTTTACACAGCTATTCTTTCTGAAGAACATTAGTCAAGGTTACAGATGGCAGTGGGAGGACATTCCTCTTTCCATGGTGTAATTCCTCATCTGCCAGGTCAGAGTCCAGTATTTCCCTCTGTTGTTCAGCACATGTGTCGGGGAGTGATAGACCAAGATGTTCTTCGTGTTTCACTGTTGCAGTCATCACATTTAAGTTATCTGCTTGCAGTAGCCCTCAGTCGGCCTGATTAACAGTCTTGGATACTGCGTCAGTTGCTGTCCCTTCTTCCATGTAGTCAGGAGTATAAAACATGCAGCTGATGCCATTACATCAGTCTTTCTTGCCGTGCGGTGCCCGAAGCTGAAGCAGTTTGCAAGTGCCTGTCTGCCGACTCCTGAAATTTTCATTTTTGAGTTTCAGAACAGAAGTTTTCAACTAAAGCTAAGTACCCCATTGGGGAAACTTTTTCTTGCTCTTTACTGATGTCCGTAAAAGTTAATAATTGCATTACTTGTGGAAAGCAAATACCTCTCAAAGATTTTTATTCGTACTGTATTCCTTGCCTAGGCTCTGACTGCGACGTACCTTGCTGTCGATTTTGTGCTTTATTTAATCAGCGCAGTATCTGTGTGTATATATTTTTGCTTCTAAATATTAGGGTTCTCGGTTTAATTATCCAGAAATGTCGTCTGTTAGCTGTCCGACTACAGGGATTCCGAAAAAATGTAAAGATAAAGACAGACAGGCCGCCGAGGTCCAAAACTGCTGACAACGCTTCTCCTAAGCCAGTCGTCAATTCGCCGGTACTCTGGCGCTTTCGCAGCCCCTGATACCCGCTACTTCTGATTCGCAGGCCTCTACTGAGACCCATTCAGAGTCGAGTATGCCGTGAGATGCTTCAACTGTGGAACCTGTGGATGTCTCTATCTTGGATGAGTCTGTAGCCGCTGTGCAGCCACCAGCTTCTGAGGGTGTATTCAGGCCTATGGACTTGTATATTAAACTGATGCCTCCTTCTTCATTTAGGCCTAAATCTCGAACCATGCCTAAGAAACCGATGCCCAGGCCGCATGCTCAGGCCTCTATGCCTAAAAAATAAATAAGAATGGCTGAAGATCTTATAACTCTTATCAGGGGAAGCCAACCTCCCCCTTCTAAGAGACCTAGGACTGAAGTTGTTTATGAATCTTCTGACCAGGATTCTGATTTTTTCTGATTCTTCTGCTGATCTGGATTTGCCCTTATCTACTTATAAAGATTCTGATGCCGAGGACTCTATTCCCTCTGCTTCCCCTCCAGAGGATTTTTCTTTTGGTGAAACCTTACATACTCTATGGGAGCCTTTCCACTGGGAAAGCCAGGATTTTTCTGATTCAAAAAAGAGGCTTAGGGATTTTACTCCTTCCTCAGCATAGGCCTTTAGCTTTTCCTCCTGTACTAGACATTGTTGATGCCTTTTTGGAATCTAGTTTGGCCCCTGATTCTTTGCCTCCTGCTCCCAGAAAACCTGACCGATATTACAGGGTTCCTGATTCACACAAATTCCTTTTTTAAAAATCCTATTGTGGATCCAGAGACTATTTCACAGGGACCCAAGGGCATTAAGGCTTCTACTGCTATAAATCGCCTACCCCTTCTGAGAGAGACTCCAGGGCACTGGATAGATGGGGTAAAAAGGTTTACACCTCTGCAACCTTGGCCATTAAGGCTTTAAACTGCCAGTTTCATATGTTAAAGTATCAACAACATGTTATTGGACTGCTTAAACAGAAAATAATGTTGATTCCTGACTGTGCTGAAAATAAAGAATTACAAGATTTAATGCATTCTGCTGAACAGGTTGGAAAACATACTTTGCAATGTGGATTTGATTAATTAGAGGCCTCTTGCAGGGCTGCTGCTACTGGGTCTGTTTTCAAAAGGCATGCTTGGCTTAAGGAGCAGTCTTTGCCTGATCATGTTAAAGCTAAATTGTTGGATGCTCCCTTAAATCAGGACCTCCTGTTTGGCAACAAGGTTGAGGATGTTCTTAAAAAGATGGAAGATAAAGCTAAATCTATGCAAACTGTTAAAGATTTCTTACAAGTTCAGCCTCCTAGATTTAGTAGGCACTGGCCCGCTAAGAACTGGTCCTTTCCAGCCCCTTCCAGTTCTTCTCAAGCCAAGCCCAGATAGCAGAAACCCTAGGTTTCAGTCCCAGCAGTGGGGGTTTCCGCACCCAAATCTGCGAGTTAGTAAGATTCCCCCCTATGGAAAACTGTCTCGATGACTTGCTTTTAAAACTTCCAAACACTTCCCAAATGAATGCTCTTTAGGCAGAAAGATTGGTCTGCAGGCCAAAAACTCAGAACTCATTACCCAGGACAAATGGGTTTTAAATATAGTGTCCCAAGGATACAGATTTCACTTCCACATGTTACCAAGCACAGGGGCTATTCAATTGGTACAAGAAGAGGAAAAGGGACAAGGTTTCTATTCAATACATGGTGTCCTTTCCTGATTCCAGAATTCAAAATGCTAACTCTTCACCAGTTGCTTCCTATGCTAGGCAAAGATGCATGGTTGGCAACACTAGACTTAAAAGAAGCATATCTGCACACCCTATCAGGGAGTCTTGCAAAAGATACTTACGCTTCAAATCAGGGTATTCACAAAGTGCCTATCTCCAGTCATTGCATTTTGCAGGCAAAGAAATATTCAAATATACCCATATCTGGACAATTGTCTAATTCAGGCAGAAAGCCAGGATATACTTTTGAATCATCTGGCCTTTTTTCAAAGGGTACTAACTTGTCTGGGGTACACCATAAACGAAAAGAAATCACACTTGGTACCCTGTCAAATTATATTCCTGGGAGCCAGCTTGAGTACAACTTCCCAGATGGCTTTCCTCACGCCAGAGAAATGGATTCATTTGACAACCTACTTCAAACAAGTGGCCACAAAAACCCAGTTATCTGCAAGGCAAATACTGCAAACCTTGGGGTTCATGGCCCCCTGCATTCTTCTAATTCCATATGCAAGGCTGCATATGAGGAAACTGCAGTGGTATCTCAAAAGCATATGGTGTCAACATTCACAGGATCTAGAAGCAATAAATTCCTATCATACCTTGCCTACGCCTAGGGTTCTTTTGGTGGGCAGAGGCCTGCCACCAAAACAGGGGACTAACATTCACACTACCTCCTGCTGCCCAAACCTTAATAGAGTCATCAGACTATGCATTGGGGGGGGGGCTCACTTGGCAGGGAGCTGCATTCAGAGCAAATGGAACCCAAGTCAAATGCACCTGCACATAAATCAAAAGGAAATGTTAGCTGTACAGAATGCTCTGACAGCCTTCAAGGACCACATTCTTCCAGGACAACTAATGGTAAAGACGGACAACAAACAAGCAGGGGGTATGCACACTTACCCCCTCTGCAGACTAGCCATGGCATTGTGGAACACAGCCTTGAGCTACCAAGTGAATCTACAAGCTCAGTTCCTGACAGGAAAACTGAATACACTGGCAATTGGACTAAGCAGAAGTCTCATGGACCCATGAGTGGAAACTGGAACCAAGGATTTTCAACATGTTGACAAGCAAATGGGGGGAGCCCAGATATAGACCTGTTTGCCTCCCCCAGAACCATCAATTGGACACATTTTGCACAAGGATTCGCCACAAACTAGCTTGGAAGTGGATGCTCTATCCTTCAGCTGGAAAAACCTGTCAGTTTATGCCTTTCCTCCTCTGCCTCTGCTCTTCAAGGTACTACTAAAGATCAAACAGGACAAGCCAAGGACGATTTTATTTGCACCAGACTGGCCACGCCAACACTGGTACTCCGTCTTGCGCAGTGTGTCGCGCTTGGCCCCATGGCACCTGCCTCAGACTCCTCCTCTGTTGTCTCAGCAGGAGAACCAGATTCTGCACCCTCAGCTGCAAACCCTGAACCTTGCAGCCTGGCTAATTACCTAATCTCATCTTTACCATCCCTCAGTAAATCGGTGATGGATATCATTTTAGAGGCAAGGAGGCCTAGTACTAGAAAATCTTATGCTGCAAAATGGAAAGATTTTGTGCCTGGAACCAATCTCAAGGGATGAGCGCAGCAGTGCCCAGTTTACCTCAGATTCTACAATATTTGACAGAGATGCTTCATAAGGGCTTGTCCTTTTCCTCCATCAAAATTCATGCCTCAGCCATTTCAGCTCATTATACCACAGAGCCTCCCCTCTTCTCTCACCCACTGCTCAAGCAGTTCTCAGAGGGGCCAAAAATTTAAGGCCATCCAGGAGAGCTCCAACTCCAGCTTGGGACCTTAACTTTGTCTTGGAGAAACACATTCTTCCTCTTTTCGAGCCGGCTGTTAGTGCAGATTTAAAATTCCTTTCCTGGAAAACAGCTTTCCTTTTAGCAATCACGTCTGCAAGAAGGGTATCTGAATTGCAGGCCCATATGGCAGTGGAGCCTTTCATCATCTTTCATGCGGACAGAGTGTCCCTCAGAACCAATCCCTCCTTCATGCCCATGGTGGTATCCATTGTGACTCTTAATCAGTCCATTCATTTGCCAACCTTCTTTCCTAACCCACAGAACAAAGGAGAACGGATATTGCACTCCTTAGATGTGCACAGACAACTTAGATTCTACTTGGACAGGACTAAACCTCAAAGGAAATCTGAACAACTGCTGGTGGCATTTGCTGCAGGGACAGAGGGGAAAGCTATTTCAAAGCAAACCATTTCAAAATGGATAGGCCACTGCATTCATTTCTGCTATAAGCACCATGGAAAACCTATCCCACAGGGCATCAGACCCCATTCAACCAGGGCTGCATCTACCTCTACAGCCTTTCTCAGGGGCGTCCCTACAAGGGACATCCTAGAAGATGCTACCTGGAGTTCTGTGCATACTTTCACCAAGCATTATAATTTGCCAATTTTCTCTAAATCCAGAGCAGGTTTTGCCACTGCAGTCTTGCAGGGCCTTATAGCTGGTCCTAATTCTATTTAAATTCCTCCTCCCAACATTAGCTTTGGGAATCTACCCAACTGTAATGACTGCAACAGTGAAACATGAAGTAAGTACAGTTGTGTACACTTACCATAAATGTAGATATTCAAGTGTATTCACTGTTGCAGTCCTGGTTACCCTCCCTCCAGCCCCCTTTCTTCTTTTGACTATACCTCTACTCTCACTTACTATGCTCAAAAAGCTTTTTGGTGTATTTGCTTTTTTGTTGGAGGCATATCTTTGTATTTATAGATTTAATTGCTCCCCATTAGGGGGGCACCTGACATCTGGGGCAAGAAAAACTGATGTAATGGCATCGGCTACATATTTTATACCCCTGACATCATGGAAGAAGAGACAGCAACCGACGTAGCACTCAAGACTTTGTTAATCAGGCAGACTGAGGGCTACTGCAAGCAGATAACCCAAATGTAATGACTGCAACAGTGAATACACTCGAACATCTACATTTATGGTAAGTGTACACAACTGTACTTTCCTTCTCCCAGTTTGGGTTTTAATTCAAGAATGTTCTTGGTGTCGAAGAAAGAAAGTGCTTGGAGGCCTTTTTTGGATCTTTCTTTCCTAAGCCAATTTGTGATGGTGCCCAACTTCAAAATGCTGTGACTTCACAACCTGCTCCCCTTTTTCCTCATTTAGGTTTCCTTGGTAACACTAGATTTAAAATATGCTTATCACAACCCTATTCATCCAGACTTCAGACGTTTCTTAAGGTTTTGTGTGTTTGGATCACATTGTCCATTCTCTGCCTTACCGTTTGTGAACACTGGCTGCAGTGGATATTCCAGTGTGTCTCGCTCCAGTTATAGCTTAGTGCAGGCTAGACACCTTGCTTATCTTTGCAGAATCTTTTTCTAAATGTCAGGAATTTCTCGCTTGAGTGAGATCTTTTATACAAGCTGGGATTTTAACAGAACATTCAAAAGTCTTTTTTGACTCAGGATTGTGTTCCTGGGGTGTGTGCTAGACATCTTGGTTGAAAAAGCTTTTCTTCCACAGGAAAAATAGATCTATACCTAGACCTATCTTTAGAGTTTTCCGTTCAGACTTCAGTCACTGCTAGGAAATACCTTACATTTTGGGTTTTGTAGCATCTATGATTCTCACGATACCCTGGCAAGACTCTACATAAAGATACAGTGGTATCTGAATTGTGTTTGGTCACAGCATCAACACCCATTATCTTTTCAAGTCACAGTTCTGGGAAATAAGAAGTGAGTGAGAAGAGAAATCAGTTTGTGAAGACAGCAGATATCCTTAAATCCTGGACACTGCTGCTTGGAAGCGGTAAGTCACCTCAGACACTTCGGACTTTGCCTGGGGAACGGTTTCAGGAGGGATAAGAGTGCAAAGTGTTTGAGACACCCAGACAAATCCAAGCACATAAATATAAAGAAAATGTTTGCTCTGATCAGGGCGCTTAACACACTGAATCATCTTTAGTCCCCTGCACTACTACTGGTTGTTACAGACAATTCCACAGTCATGTGGTGCATTAACAAGCAAGGGGAAGCCAGGTCTTGCCCCCCTTTGCAGAGTAGTCATGTTAGCTTGGGATATAGCTTCACAGAACAGTCAAGAATGATGTGTGAGAGACTAGTGCCAGTAAGAGTGAAAGGGAAGGTCTACAAGAGGGTAGTGAGACCAGCTATGTTGTATGGGTTGGAGACTGTGGCATTGACAAAAAGGCAGGAGTCAGAGCTGGAAGTGGCAGAGTTAAAGATGTTAAGATTTGCACTGGGTGTGACACGGATGGACAGGATTAGGAATAAGTATATTAGAGGGTCAGCTCAGGTTGGACGGTTTGGAGACAAAGGCAAGATTGCGTTGGTTTGGACATGTGCTGAGGAGGTATGCTGGGTGTATTGGAAAAAGGATGCTAAGGATGGATCTGGCAGATAAGAGGAAGGCCTAAGATAAGGTTTATAGATGTGAGAGGACATGCAGGTGGTTGGTGTGGCAGAGCAAAATGCAGAGGACAGAAAGAAATGTAAGCAGATTATCTGCTGTGGCGACCCCTAATGGGAACAGACGAAAGAGAACAGTCTCAATCTACAGGCATCCTACATCATGTCAGAACAAAATTGCGTGGTAGACAAGCTGAGCAAAGATCAGTCAGATGCCCCCCCCATGAATAATAACTAGATCAGGAGGGGGTCTTCCAAGATTTGATCCATCTATAAAGAAGTTTATCAAGTAGACTTTTCTGCCTCCTCTCTGAACAGTCAACTGGCAAGATTCTGCTGCAGTTCTACATGCAAGAAGGCCTGGAAGACAGTTTTTTTTTTCTTTGGACAGGAATGTTCCTGTATCCTTTTCTGACCTTTCCACTGATATCCAAGGGTACTTCTGAAGATTCAGGAGTTCTTCAAGATCATTTTGGTGACTCCCTTCTGGTTCGGACAGCAGTACCTTCTTTTGGAAATGGCCAGAGGCAAATACCACAAGTTGCTTCACAAAATGGATCCCCCTTGCACAAGAACTGGGGTGTTTAATATACCTAGACTCCAATTAACTTCAACTGACTGCCTAGATGATAGGGCCTTAATTCCCTTTAGGTACCTGTTTACTGAAGACCTAGAACAAATACTAATGGAGGCAAGAAGCCTGCTGCTAGAAAATCATAGGTACTTAGAAGGTTACTCAGATAATGACCCCAGAGCCCTTATAAGCCTAGCCATGTTTATCCTAAGTTGCCCCAGTCATCGGTGGTTAGCTGAGTGAAGTTTGCAGAGATAAGGGTCTGTGGTAGTTGATAGACTTCTGTCCAGGAAGAACATGGGTGCCAGATTCCGACAACAAGATTAACAGCACTCATTCAGGGCTACTGTTTTTACAGTATTTGTGAGTTACTATCCTTTAGCCTTTCTTACTCATCCTTCAAGGTTTATTCTTCTGACATTTCAATACGTCTGTCCATGGGTCCTCCTCTCTCAAGGCATTCTCATGTCAAAATGTTTTTGAAAGGATTTTGCATAGAGACCTCTAAGACCTCAATGAGAAGCCAACACTTGCTCCATTTGAACCAGCTCATCTGTTTGACTTGAGTTTCTTAACATGAAAACCTGTTTTACTGATTGCTCTGACCTCTGCAAGAATATTTGAGGGCTGACTCAAAGTAAAAGCTTGGAGCTATCTCACTTTCCACAGAGTGCGGGCTTCTTTGAGAACTAATCCTTTTATCTCTAAAGTGGTAGCCAAGTTTACTTAACCCAAACTGTCCATCTTCCTGTTTTCTTTTTTTTTGTTGTTCTTTTTGTTTTTTTCCTGAACTTAAAATGAGGGAGAGAGGAGGATGTGCCATACCCTGCGTGTCCACAGATAACTCTTATTTTTTTTTTAAATCTGTCAAGATAGTACCCTTCAGGTCTGCGGATCAGTTCATTTCTTGTGAAGGTAAAAAGGGACCAGCTGTGTCAAAACACACCATTTCCATATGGTTATCTCAGGCTGTTGCCTTTTGTTGTTTGCATTACACCAAAACTATTCCAGGCAGGGTCAAGGCCCATTCTACCAGGGCCTTTGCTTCATCTATGACTTTTTGGAAAGGGTTGGATTCTAGAAGTATTCTAGAAGCAGCAACTTGGTCCTCTGTACATACTTTTGTAAAGCACTACAAGCTTGATTCCTTCTCTTTGCCTAGATCAGGCTTTGCTAGGACTAGTTTCCACGGGCCCCTGGACACTTCCCTTCCGATGTACTAAACTAGAGTAATCTACTCGTATAGCTAAGCCTGTTACAGTAGTGATCAATGTGATGAACATAGTACGGTTGTATAAGTAAACCTTTCCATAACAGTATTTTTGAATGATTATTGCTTCAGTAACTGCTCCCCCTGTACCCCTTTGTGTATGTTGACTTTGCTAGGGTGTGTAGAGCCAGCCTTCCTCTGTTAGCTGGCATAAGAGATCTTAAGGGCTTGGCACTCAGTCCTGTATTTTTATGCAGCTGAGCATGAGCTGCCTAATGGTTCAAGTGCATGGAAGGTGCCCTGAAGCTTTGGAAGCTGGCTGGCAGTTGTACATAATGTATATATCCCTACCACCACCCCTCCAAAGACCTTCACTTCATGGTTATTCCACTTATACTGTGTAGGGAATAAAGCATTGATCTTTTCACAGCTCCTTTTGCTGTGGTTCATTTCCACTCACATACTTTGGAAAAAGGTTAAACTATATCCACTGTTATGGTCCATGTGGATGCCGTTTCTGTGTTAATTTAGGGTATAACTCTTCCTTACATCCTTTTCCATAAGTATATAATGGCTGTTCTTAAAAACTACACATTCATGCCTAAAATGGCCTCTGACATTGATTGTGGAGCTAGTTAGTATGGTAATTACATAACTTTGACTGCTCTAACTTTGCCTTTTCATGCGAGCTGTCAGTGAGAGCAATAAGATGTTCATTGTATCATTCAGTGTTGCAGTTGTAATGACTTCAGGCCTTCTGTAGCAGACGTTCCTAATGTCCGTCCCAACTTCCAGAGCTTTTCACCCTTTGCCCTTTTGGCCAGGTTGCTTCTCCCACCTGGATGTCAACATGGCTCTGGTGTAAGAGAGACTTCTGCCTTTGCTATGTTTAGATCTTTCACAGTGTAAAAAGGAAAAAGGTACATCAGTTTTAAGTAATGAGCATGATGACTCTAAACAGAGTTCCATTGGAAAGTATCCCATTAGGAAAGTATTCATTATTATTGGCTATTTGCAATAGAGTAACAATCCTTTTCCCACAATGTATACATGTCTATTTCAAAATTTGCCAAATGCATTTTTGTAGAAAGCAAATGCACCTTAAAGATTTTCATGTTAGGTGCCTTTTTGTTTAGGAGTAAGACATTGAATCTTTTTTTAACAAAAAAACATCCTAAGTTATTACTTATTACATAGGCAGTCATGCATTTATATAAATTAAAACAAACCATATTGACATATTTTAAGTTGCAAACATTATGCATCACTTATAGTTTACCCAGTCACAGTCAGTCAAACATTACATAACTCATTTAAATTCTTCTGTTTTAAAACCTTATTCTTCCTCCAAAACATTATTCTCCATGTATTGTTCCCCAAATTCCCATTTTTTGTATGCAATTTGTTCTTACCCTTTTCTAAAGATCCCATTTCCAGTTGTTATATCTCTACTATATTCATGACTTCTAGTACAGTTGGTTTCAACTTCGATTTCCATTTTCTAGTAATTTCTTTTTGGGCAACCACCATAATTAGACTTGGCAAGAGCTTACTACTGCTAGACAATTCTGATTTAGTGTCAGTGCTCAAGCAAATCATTTCCTTAATTGTACCAGTTTGCTCACACATTTTCTGATAGAGTAGTCTGCAGGGAATTTTTAAAGTCTGCCAACTTTTTAAAAAATATTTTCCCGATTACCTCTTTGGGGGAAAAAAAA
This sequence comes from Protopterus annectens, assembly GCF_019279795.1. Lineage (NCBI taxonomy): Eukaryota > Metazoa > Chordata > Ceratodontiformes > Protopteridae > Protopterus > Protopterus annectens. The sequence goes on along the minus strand of NC_056747.1, from coordinate 383,285,174 downwards.
GCTTTGGATTCTACTTGGGATGTAAAATACCTATATAAACATTCCAAGCAAAGATCCTAAATCTTCCAGACTTTGTTGCATATTTGGGAGTTGTATCCCCCCCCCCCCCATTGTTTTTATGAATTGCTTATCCAATATCTCTTACCAGTCTTTGCTAACCTCTTCTAACTGATTCTTAGCTGTCATGCAGTATGCTTGACTAATCCCATTAACAGCAGCTTCTCTTCTAGATTCTACTAAAAACTCTGCCATTGCTGGTCTTTTGCCTAAGATCCCTCTATTTCTCTCTCTGCCTATACTCTGTCAAACCTCGATAGGGAAGGCAGTTTCTAGCCTGCAGTCCATATAGATTCTTGGCCTCTTCCCATTCTGTTACCTTCTCCCCTCTAATTATTTCTCCCAGTACCTTGGTTGCTTTGCCAGTTTTCTCCAGTAATTCCAGTCTTCTCTTGCCTGTATCGCTAATTGCAGTTGTCCCTATCGACAAAATCTCTTTTCTCAATTCCCATGTTGACCTAGTTAGAATGCATCTGCTGTTTTATGAATATAATACTCTGTATGGTGGTGGTTCTTAAGGATCTGCATCCAAAATCCCAGTCTCTCCTTGTTTCTTCAGCTTCCTCCCTTTCCACTTTGAATTATAGCTTTGTGTTTGTGCTATGTATAGGAGCCTTATCTATGTTACTGAATTTACCCCTTCAAATCAGGTAGCCCCAAACCACCTTGTTCAGTTGGAAGAATCAGCTTTTCCCAGTTGACTTTTGCTATCTTCCTCTCCCAGGTAAAATCCTTCAACTATTTCTATCCACAACTACTCTGATAAAAATATGCCTGACCTGTGTATAAAACTAACATTTTGACTGCTTGTATCTTGCTATCTGTATCCGTAAAACAAAGCTTCTAGTTTCTCAGTTTTTGTTTATCTTTTTAGTCTCTTCCCACATACCCTTAGCTGTCATAACAGAATCCTTTTTAATCCATGTTCCTAAGTACTTCATTATCATGTCCCCATAAATATGGTTATTGCTGAATCAATTCATGTGTGGGTAATAGCTTGTAGCTGTTGCTTGCCTTTGTTTTATCTTCATTAATTTTGTATCCCATTTAGACGTGAAACTATTTCAGTGTTCCACAACATTGAAATGTCCTTTTCTGGTTTTATCCGGTATAAAATATCATCTGCAAATAAAGCCAGCTCTTCTTGACTGCTGCACCAATTATATCCTTGAATTTCTGAGTCCCTTATTTTCTTTGGCAATGGTTCTAAATGTAACATAAATAAAGGAAAAAGAGTACCTCCTGTCTGGTTCCTGTGCTCACAGAGCTTATCAGAGAAGAACCCACCCACTTTAATTTTTGCCTTGGATCCCCTCATGTATCCTCTTAATCCACCTTGTGAATTTATCAGGGAATGCAAATGCTTCCATTGCCATACTCCTAAAATTCCAGTGTACTGTGTTGAATGTTTTCTCTACATCAAGATCCACTAAAAGTGGTATTTTCTTACATTCTGCTTCCCTGTGGGATCGTCATTGTTCTGTTAATGTCAAATGTTTGCCTCCTGTCCACAAAACCACCTTGATCCTCATCTATTTTTTGCTGTCACCCTTTGCCTTTTAGCCATTATAGACAGACACTATATAATTATGGTTTAGAATTGAAATGGGCCTATATAAAGCTGGATCTGATGGGTCTTTACCATCTTTAGGTGTTACAGCCACCACTTTTTTCATCCAGTATGTTGATGCGGGGCTTTTCCTCTTAAAATACTATTAAAGTCTTTTTTCAGGTCTTTCAGTTTTTTTTTTCCATCCTAGCATCCAAGTTTCCTTAGAAATACCATTTATTTGTGGGCACTTTCCAGTAGAGTTGGTTTTACATGGCCATTTTTATCTAATCCTCTCCTTACCTGTTAGTGAGCGTCAGCTACCTCTAACCCTGGCATATTTAATTTTTCCATAAACATTTCCATTTGTATCTTTTCTTGATTTCCATATTTCTCTGCTTTGTACAGATTTTCATAAAATTTCCGAAATTATTCTAGTACCTCTGCAGGCTCTCATGATCTTCGTGTTTCACTGTTGCAGTCATTACATTTGGGTAATCTGCTTGCAGGTTGCCCTCAGTCGGCCTGATTAACAAAGTTTTGGGTTTTGTGTCGGTTGCTGTGCCTTCTTCCATGATGTCAGGTCGTCAGGGGTATATAAACAATGCAGCCGACGCCATTACGTCAGACTTTCTTGCCGTGCGGTGCCCGAAGCAGAAGCAGTTCACAAGTGCAGGTCGGCCAACTCCTGAAATTTTCGTTTTCAAGTTTCAGAACCGAAGTCTGCAACTAAAAGCTAAGTATCCCATTGGGGAAACTTTCTTGCTTCTTACCGATGTCAGTAAAAGTTAATAATTGCATTACTTGTGGAAAGCAAATACCTCAAAGATTTTCATTTGTGCTGTACTCTTTGCCTAGGCACTGACCATGACGTACCTTGCTGTCGATTTTCTGCTTTATTTAATCAGCGCATCTGTTGTCTATATTTTTGCCTCTAAATATTTCTGTTCTCTGTTTAATTATCCAGAAATGTTGTTGGTTAGCCGTCCGACTACCGGGATTCCAAAAAACTGCAAAGATAAAGACAGAGAGAGAGGCTGCCGAGGTCCAAAACTGCTGACGACGCTTTTCCTAAGCCAGTTGCCAGTTCGCTGGTACTCAGTGAGGCGCTTTCGCAGCCCCTGATACCCGCTACTTCTGATTTGCAGGCCTCTACTGAGACCCATTCAGAGTCCGGTATGCTGTGAGATACTTCAACTATGGAACCTGTGGATGTCTCTACCTTGGATGGATCCAGAGCCGCTGTGCAGGCACCGGCTTCTGAGGGTGTATTCAGGCCTAGGACTTGCATATTAAATTGACGCCTCTTTCATTACTAAGGCCTAAATCTCGAACCATGTCTAAAAAACCGACACCCAGGCCACATGCTCAGGCCTCTATGCCTAAAAAACAGATGATAAAAATGGCTGAAGATTTAATAACTGTAATCAGGGGTAGCCAACCCCCCCCCCCCCTTTCTAAGAGGCCTAGGGCTGAGCTTGACTATTAATCTTCTGATGAGGATTCTGTTTTTTCTGACTCTTCTGATGACCTGGATTTGTCCATACCTACTTATGAGGATTCTGATGCAGAGGACTGTATTCCCTCTGCTGCCCCTCCGGAGGATTTTTCTTTTGGGGAAACCTTACAGTACTCTAAGGGAGCATTTTCACTGGGAAAGCCAGGAATTTTCTGATTTAAAAAAAGAGGCGTAGGGATTTCCTTCTCCTACCTCAGCATAAGCCTTTGACTATTCTTCCTGTACTAGACATTGTTAATGCTTTCTCGGAATCCAGTTTGTCCCCTGATTCCCTGCCTCCTGCTCCCAGTAAACCTGACAGATACTACAGGGTCCCTGAGTGCCACAAGTTCCTTGTCAAAAATCCTATTGCAGATCCAGAGACCATTTCACAGGGGCCCAAGAGCATTAAGGCTTCTACTGCTAAAAATCCTACCCCTTCTGATAGAGACTCCAGGGCGTTGGATAGATGGAGTAAAAAGGTTTAAACTTCAGCCTTGGCCATTAGAGCTTTAAACTGCCATTTTCATAAGTTAAAATATCAGCAACATGTTACTGGACTTAAACAGAAAATGATGTTGATTCCCGACTGTCTGGAAAATAAAGACTTACAGGATTTAATGCATTCTGCTGAACAAGTTGGAAAATATACTTTGCAATGTGGTTTTGATTCATTAGAGGCCTCTTGCAGGGCTGCTGTTACTGGGTCTGTGCTTAGAAGGCATGCTTGGCTTAAGGAGCAATCTTTGCCTGATCATGTTAAAGCTAAATTGTGGGATACTCCTTTAAATCAGGACTGCCTGTTTGGCAACAAGGCTGTAGAGGTTCTTAAAAAGATGGAAGATAAAGCTATATCTGTGCAAACTGTTAAAGATTTTTTACAAGTTCAGCCTCCTAGATTTAGTAGGCATTAGCCCTCTACAAATTGGTCCTTTCCAGCCCCCATCCAGGTCTCCTCAAGCCAAACCCAGACACAGCAAAAACCCCAGGTTTCAGTCCCAGGGGACTCACAGAACTAAGCAGTGGGGGGGCTCCACTTCCAAGTCTGCTAATAAGACTCCCCCCTATGGTAAACTGTCTCAATGACTTCCTTTTAAAATTTATCTTCTGACTGCCCCTTTGGGGGGAAAGATGGCTCTTCATGCAAAGAACTGGGAGCTCATTATCCAGGACAAATGGGTTTTAAATACTGCCCCAGGGATACAGATTTCACTTCCACACGTTGCCAACACCAAATGGGTGGCTGGACCTACCCCCAAATCAGTAGGCAGAGGCTCAAAAACAAGTACTTTATCTCTTAAGCATGGGAGCTATTCAACTGGTACCAGAAGAGGAAAAAGGGACAAGGTTTCTCCTCATGACTTTTCCTGGTACCCAGAAAAGACAAATCATGGCATCCTATTCTGGACCTGTCTACGCTAAACACCATTCTGGTGATTCCAAAATTCAAGATGCTGACTCTTCAGTTACTTCCTATGCTAGGCAAAGATGCCTGGTTGGCAGCACTAGATTAAAAGAAGCATATCTGCACATCCCAATCAGGGAATCTTGCAGAAGATACCTATGCTTCAAAGCAGGCTACACGCACTATCAGTTCTCTGCACTGCCCTTTGGTTTATCTACTGCACCCAGGGTATTCACAAAGTACATAGCTCCAGTTATTGCATTTTGCAGGCAAAGAAGTATTCAAATATACCCATACCTGGACGATTGTCTAATTCAGGCAGAAAGCTAGGACATACTTTTAAATCTGTCCATTGTAAAAAGGGTTCTAACTTGTCTGGGGTACACCATAAACGAAAGGAAATCACAATTGGTACCCTGTCAACAAATTACATTCCTGGGTGCAAGCTTGAATACAACTTCCCAGATGGCTTACCGCACGCCAGAAAAGCAAATTCATTTGACAGCCTACTTCAAACAAGTGGCCACAATAACCCTGCTTATCTGCAAGACAATACTGCAAGCCTTGGGGTTCATGGCCTCCTGCATTCTTCTAATTCCATATGCAAGACTGCATATGAGAAAACTACAGTGGTATCTAAAAAGCCTATGGAGTCAACATTCTCACAGCCTAGAAACAATGATTCCTATCATACCTTGCCTAAAGTTCCTTTGGTGGACAGAGGCCTGCCACCAAAACAAGGGACTACCTTTCACACCACCTCCTGCCATCCAAACCCTAACAACAGATGCGTTAGACTATGCATGGGGGGCTCACCTGGCAGGGAAGTGCATTCAGGTAAAATGGAACCCAAGTCAAATGCACCTGCGTATCAATCAAAAAGAAATGTTAGCTGTACAGAATGCTCTGACAGCCTTCAAGGACTACATTCTTCCAGGACAACTAATGGTAAAGACGGACAACACCACGGGTTATGTGGTACATAAGCTGGGGGGTACACATTCTTACCCCCTCTGCAGACTAGCCATGGCATTGTGGAGCACAGCCTTGAGCTACCAAGTGCAACTACAAGCTTAATTCCTGCTAGGAAAATTAAATACACTGGAAGATGGACTAAGCAGAAACCTCATGGACCCACATGAGTGGAAACTGGAACCAAGGATTTTAAGCATGTTGACAAGTGAATGGGGGAGCCCAGATATAGATCTGTTTGCCTCCCCCCAGAACTACCAGTTGGACAAATTCTACACAAGGACTCCCCACAAACAAGCTTGGAAAGTGGATGCTCTGTCCTTCAACTGGAAAAATCAGTCTATGCCTTTCCCCCACTGCCTCTGCTCTCCAAAGTACTACTAAAAGTCAAACAGGACAAACCAAGGATGATTTTAATTGTTCCAGACTGGCCACGCTAACACTGGTACCCCCTCATGTGCAGTGTCATGGTTATCTCCATGGCACCTGCCTCAGAATCCTTCCCTGCTGTCTCAGCAGGAGAACCAGATTCTGCACCTTCAGCTTCCAACACTGAACCTTACAGCCTGGCTAATTACTTAAACTCTCCCTTACCATCCCTCAGCAAACCTGTGATGGATGTCATCTTAGAGGCAAGGAGGCCTAGTACTAGAAAATCTTATGTTGAAAAACGGAAAAGATTCTGTGCCTGGAACCAGTCTCAAGGGATGAGCACAGCAGCGCCCAGTTTACCTCAGATTTTACATTACTTAACTGAGATGCTACACAAGGGCCTGTCTTTTTCCTCCATTAAAATCCAAGCCTCAGCCATTTCAGCTCATTATAACACAGAACCACCCCTCTTCTCTCATCCAAGCAGTTCCTCAGAGGGGCCAAAAATTTGAGACCACCCATGAGAGCTCCAACCCCAGACTGGGACCTTAACTTGTGTATTGGAGAAACTCACTCTACCTCCTTTCGAGCCAGCTGCGACTGCAGACTTAAAATTTCTTTCTTGGAAAACCTCTTTCCTTTTAGCAATCACTTCAGCTAGAAGGGTATCTGATTTACAGGCCCTTATGGCAGTGGAACCTTTCATCATCTTTCTTGCGGACAGGGTGTCACTCAGAACCAATCCATCCTTCATGCCCAAGGTGGTATCCAATGTGGCTCTTAATCAGTCCATTAATTTGCCAACCTTCTTTCCTAATCCACAGAACAAAGAGGAACGGATACTGCATTCCTCGGATGTGCACGGACAACTTAGATTCTACTGGACAGGAGTAAACCTCGGAGAAAAGCTGAACAACTGCTGGTAGCATTTTCTGCAGGGGCAGAGGGGAAGGCCATTTCAAAACCATTTCTAAATGGATAAGCCATTGCATTCATTTCTGCTATACGCACTATGGAAAACCTATCCCCCAGGGGATCAGACCTCACTCCACCAGGGCTGCATCTACTTCTACAGCCTTTCTCAGAGGTGTTCCTACCAGGGACATCCTAGCAGCTGCTTCCTGGAGTTCTGTACATACTTTCACCAAGCATTATCATTTGCCAATTTTCTCTAAATCCAGAGCTGGCTTTGCCACTGCAGTCTTGCAGGGCCTTATAGCTGGCCCTAATGCTATTTAAACTCCTCCTCCCAACCATAGCTTTGGGAATCTACCCAAATGTAATGACTGCAACAGTGAAACACGAAGAACATAGTACAGTTGTGTACACTTACCATAAATGTAGATGTTCGAGTGTATTCACTGTTTCAGTCCTGGTTACCCCCCCCCCCCCCCTCCTGCCCCCTAACTTCTTTTGGCTATAACTCTACTTTTCTTTACTAAGCTTAAAAGCCTTTTTCTTTTTGGTGTATTTGCTTTTGTGTTGGAGGTATACCTTAGTGTTTTTGTTTAATTGCTTCCCATTAGGGGGGCACCTGACATCTGTGGCAAGAAAAACTGATGTAATGGTGTCGGCTGCATGTTTTATACCCCTGACAACCTGACGTCATGGAAGAAGGGACAGCAACTGACACAGGACCCAAAACTTTGTTAATCAGGCCGACTGAGGGCAACCTGCAAGCAGATTACTCAAATGTAACGACTGCAACAGTGAATACACTCTAACATCTACATTTATGCTACGTGTACGCAACTGTACTTTATATTCCTTGTTATATGCTCACTAAGCTTGGTGACAACCCTGTCTACTTTCTTTTGCCTGAATTGTTGTGCTGAAAGTTTTTGTGCTCTGGTGTTATCAAAAAACAGTTGCTTAACAGTAGTCTTTAACTCATGCACATTATCAAAGTAATCCCTTATTTTTTGTGTAACATTCTGCAATTGCTGCTCCTCTTGTTCTTTTGAGATTTCCTGGATTCTGCAGTACTTTTAACTTTTGTCAGTCCCTCTAAATTCTTAGATGTTCTTCGTGTTTCACTGTTGCAGTCATAACTGTAGGGTACTCCTGCCGGCAGGCAGCCCGAGGTCGGCCAGAATATCAAAGTCTGGGTCTGGCGTCTGCTGTTTCAGCCAGAACCCTGACGTCAGAGCGCATGGGTATAAAGCTGACAGCCGACACCATCTTCTCCAGTCTTTCTTGCCGTGCGGTGCAAAGCAGTTCGCTAGTTGTTGGTTGGCATTTTCAAGACAACGTGGTGTGATTGTCGTCGGTCCGAAGTTTTCTACTTCTCTTCTCAAAGCTAAGTACCCCGTTGGGGAAACTTTTTTTCTTGCTCCTCCGATGTCAGAAAAAGTTAATAATTGTGTAGCGTATGGAAAACAAATACCTCATAAAGATTTCCACTCTTGCTGTCTACCTTGTTTAGTCCCTGACCACGACGTTTCTTGTTGTCGGTTCTGTGCCAGGTTTAATTCTCGCACTATCAAGCGCAGGTACGTTTGTGCCTTGAATTACTTCGGTAGACGATTTAATTATAGAATTTCATCGGATACTTTACCGACTACCGGATTACAGAAGAAGCGCAAAGACAAGGACAGGCCTCCGAGGTCCAAACAGGATACTTTGCAGCCGGAGCCAGCTTCGGGTTTGGCGGTCATCAGTGAGGCGCTTTTGCAACCCCTGTCGTCCGCCACTTCAGAACCGATGGCCGACACGGACTCACATGGTGAGCCAACTAGGCCTAGTAATTTGTCTGCTGCAGGAACTTCGGACGTCGCTCCTTCAGATGGGTCCGGAACCGCTGTGCAGGTACCGGCTTCTGAGGGGGTCTTCAGGCCTTCACACATTACTATTTCCACAAAGACAAAAGCTAAGTCAAAGACTCCTGTTAAACCCAGACTTTCTACTCAAGCTTCTTCGGATTCAACTCCTAAGACTCAGAAGCAATTACTTTGGATGGCTGAGGATTTATTAACTATGATTAAGGGGCTCTCACCCTCCTCCTGACAAAAGGCCTAGACAGGATATCCCTTATGATTCCTCTGATCAGGCTTCTGTATCTTCTGTTTCTTCCTCTGATCAGGATTACTCTTTTCCTCCATATGAGGATTCAGATGCAGAGGATTCTGTTCCCTCTGCCTCTTCCCCCTGAAGATTTCTCTTTTGGGGAAACCTTGCACGAGATGAGGGAGCATTTTCATTGGGAAGGTCAGGATTATTCTGCTTCCAAAAAGAGACTCAGGGAATTTCTTCTTCTCCCTCAGCACAGGCCTTTAGCTATTCCTCCTGTACTTGATATTATGGATGATGCCTTCTCTGAAGCTAACTTGAATCCTGATTCCATGCCGCCTGCTCCTTCTAAGCCTGATAGATTTTACAGGGGTCCCTGATTCCCATCAATTCTTATTCAAGAACCCTTCTGCTGTTCCTGAAACCATTTTGCAGGGTTCCAAGGCTGCTAAGGCCACCTCCTCTAAGAATCCTATCCCCTCTGAAAAGGATTCTCGTGCCTTGGACAGGTGGGGCAAAAAGGTTTATACTTCAGCTACCCTTTCTATTAGAGCTTTAAATTGCCAGTTTCACATGTTTAAGTATCAACAGTTTCTTTTATCTGTTTTAAAACAAAGGATTTCTTCCTTTCCTGCATGTGCTGAGGACAAGGAATTACAGGATGTGTTGCATGCTACTGGACAAGTTAGCAAACATAGTTTACATTGTGGTTTTGATGCCTTACAGGCTTCTTGCAGGGCGGCTGCCTCTGGTACTGTTGTCAGGAGACATGCTTGGCTTCGTGAGCAGAATTTACCTGAACAAGTTAAGGCAAAATTGCTAGATGCCCCTGTTCAGCATGATGTCTTATTTGGGTCTAAGGCTGAGGAGGTTATTAAAAAGATGGAAGAGAAAGCAAAGTCTATGCAAACTGTGAAAGATTTCTTGCAAGTACAGCCTCCTAGATTCTCCAGAAATTGGCCCTCCAAAAATTGGTGTTTTCCCTCCTCTGACAGGCCTCAAAGGGGAAGATATAGACGCTCCAGAGGTCGGGCGCAGGCTCAGGCCTCTTACAGATCTAGACAGTGGACTGCTTCTTCACCTAGAAGGGGAGAAGACAGATCTCAAACCCAAAGAAAGCAGACTCAATGACTCCCTCTGTTGGGCTTCAGGTCCTCCTTCCCTGGATGCCCCTCTCGGAGGAAAACTTTCTCTTTTTTACCAAAATTGGACTCGCATTACCCAGGACAAATGGGTGTTAGACGTGGTTTTGAAAGGTTACAGATTCCACTTTCACACTCTGCCAAGGCCTTCCGGCTGGCCAGATCTGCCAAAACATCAATGGACAGGCCTTAAATCAAGTGGACGCTTTATTAGCCTTAAGAGCCATAGAACCTGTTCCACCTCTAGAGGTGGGGAAAGGTTTTTACTCAAGACTTTTTCTGGTCCCAAGAAAACAAAACTCCTGGAGACCTATTCTGGACCTCTCAATTTTAAACACCTTTTTGGAAATTCCAAAATTCAAGATGCTTACACTTCAACAACTTCTTCCAATGCTCTCACGAGATGCTTGGATGGTAACATTGGACTTAAAAGAGGCTTACTTACACGTCCCCATAAGGCAACATTGCAGAAAGTACCTCAGATTCAAGGCAGGCTCGAGACACTTCCAATTCTCTGTACTGCCATTTGGCTTATCTACTGCGCCCAGAGTTTTTACCAAATGCCTGGCTCCAGTAGTGGCTTACTGCAGACTTCAGGGGATTCAGATTTACCCCTATCTGGACGACTGTTTAATTCAGGCAGACAGCAAAGACCTTCTACTTCAACATCTACATTTTGTTCAACGCCTTCTCCTACTACTGGGATTCTCAGTGAACACAAAAAAGTCACATTTGGTTCCTTCTCAACGAATGACCTTCTTGGGAGCTCTTTTGGACACAAGTTTACAGAAGGCCTTCCTCACTCCAGAAAAACAGTTACAGCTGGCTTCAATCTTCAAGACCTTGACAGCATTGACTCAGCTCACTGCAAGGAAATTCCTGCAGGCTCTGGGCTACATGGCCTCTTGCATCCTGTTGATTCCAAATGCGAGGCTTCACATGAGGAAACTTCAATTGTACCTAAAGAGTGTATGGTCTCAACATTGCCACAGTCTGGATACAATGATTCCACTGATTCCCTGCCTCCAGAAGGAATTCCTTTGGTGGTCCAGGGCGTGTGTTTTGAACGAAGGCAAGCCCTTTCGTCTACTTCAACCTACTCAGATCATAACCACGGACGCCTCGGATTATGCATGGGGAGCTCATTTTCTAGACAAATGCCAACAGGGTTCTTGGACAAACAAACACCTTCTATGGCACATCAACTTGAAAGAAATGTTAGCAGTCCAAAATGCTCTTCTAGCCTTCCAGACTCTCTTGAAGCCAGGACCTCTGCTAATTCGAACAGACAATACCACAGTCATGTGGTACATAAACAAGCAAGGGGGCTCTCACTCTTACCCCCTTTGCAGACTTGCCATGACCTTATGGGATACAGCCCTAAATTTGAATCTGGATCTTCAGGCACAATTCATTCCAGGAAAACAAAATCTCTTAGCAGACAGCTTAAGCAGAAACATTTTGGATCCTCACGAATGGATGTTGGACCCCAACTTATTCAGCAAGATAACTACAGTTTGGGGCTGTCCTCAGATCTGTTTGCTTCCCATCTCAACCATCAGTTGCCTCTCTTTTGCACCAGGTCCTTCCACAAGACAGCTTGGAAAGTGGATGCCCTGTCCTTCAGCTGGAGGAATCTTTCGGGATATGCCTTCCCTCCTCTTCCTCTTCTGCCTCGGGTATTGCTAAAGATAAAGCTAGACAAACCCAGACTGATCATTTTGATAGCTCCAAATTGTCCTCATCAGTTTTGGTACCCTACTCTACTGCACCTCTCCTCGGCTCCTCCTTGGAGTCTTCCTCTGACCCATTCTCTACTGTCCCAGCTTCAGGGTCAGTTATTTCACTCTCAAATCAAGACTCTGTCTAGCAGCTTGGCTCATCAAAGGCAATTGATTCCTTCTCTAAACAAGTTTTGGATGTTCTTTTGGAAGCTAGGTGTCCTAGTACAAGGAAATCTTATGCTTCTAAATGGAAAAGATTTTGTATTTGGATGCAGGATCGTGGCTCTGACCCTTTAATTCCTGATATCTCATCTATTTTACTTTATCTCTCAGACCTTTTGATTAAGGGTCTTTCATTTTCTTCCATTAAAATTCATGCTTCTGCTATTTCAGCACATTTCAATTGTGATCCTCCCATTTTTTCCCACCAGTTGGTCAGACAATTTCTGAGAGGAGCTAAGAATTTAAAACCTCCTAGATCTCCTCCTGTCCCTCCTTGGGATCTCAACTATGTCTTGGAAAAGCTTACTTTGCCTCCTTTTGAGCCTGCTGCCTCTGCGGACATTAAGTTCTTATCCTGGAAGACAGCTGTCTTGTTGGCCTTGACTTCTGCCAGAAGGGTGTCTGAGTTACAAGCCCTCATGGCCGTGGAACCATACCTCATTTTCCATCAGGACAGAGTTTCCTTGAGGACCAATCCTACGTTTATGCCTAAGGTTGTTTCTAGAGTGGCTCTAAATCAGACCATTCACCTTCCTACCTTTTTCCAAAAACCCCAAAATAAGGGGGAAAGGATTTTGCATTCATTGGACGTACACAGGCAACTACGTTTTTACCTGGACAAAACTAAAAGTTTCAGAAAATCAGATCAATTGCTCATTTCTTTTGCTTCCAGTTCTCTTGGTAAAGCCATTTCTAAGCAAACTATTTCCAAATGGATTGCTCATGGAATAAGATATTGTTACTCTCTTTATGGAAAACAGATTCCAGGTACCGTCAGGACTCATTCTACTAGAGCAGCTGCCACTTCAGCAGCCTTTCTCAGAGGAGTTCCTACCAAGGACATTCTGGAGGCTGCCACTTGGAGTTCTGTGCATACTTTCTCCAAGCACTATAACCTCCCTTTGTACTCTTAAGTCTAGGGCAGGCTTTGCCTCTGCTGTTTTGCAGGGTCTTCTAGCTGCTCCTTCTACTTCATAACCTCCTCCCGTATTCTCAGCTTTGGGATTCTACCCTACAGTTATGACTGTAACAGTGAAACACGAAGAACATAGTACAGTTGTGTATACCTACCATAAATGTAGATGTTAGAGTGTCTTCACTGTTGCAGTCGGTGTTTCCCTCCCTCCAGACCCCTCTTGTTTCTGTTTGCTTACTGTGTTTCCTTTTCCACTACCTTTCTGGTGTATTTGTGTTTCCCTTGGGACACCTTTTGATTTTATGGGGGCTTCTGGCATCAGGGGCAAGAAAGGCTGGAGAAGATGGCGTCGGCTGTCAGCTTTATACCCATGTGCTCTGACGTCAGGGTTCTGGCTGAAACAGCCGACGCCGGACCCAGACTTTGATATTCTGGCCGACCTCGGGCTGCCTGCCGGCAGGAGTACCCTACAGTTATGACTGCAACAGTGAAGACACTCGAACATCTACATTTATGGTAGGTATACACAACTGTACTTTCTTAACCAGATATTTACTTTAATTTTATCCCGCTCCCTAGAAATTTTTTCAGAAGAAATTTCTGTCTTTCCTAATAACTCCCACTACCCATTCCTTAAATTCCTCTTTGTAGGTGGGAAAGTGCCAATGTCTCATTTTTATTTCATTACGCTGCATTTTTATTTTAGTTATTTTTGGCACCTGATCTGGAATAGTTACTGGGTGGAAATCAAAACTTGCAGTTAAATGCACATGTTTCTGTGAAATATAATTTGTCTGACCAAGCCCATTTTTTTGTACTTTGGGGAATATGTAAATTTACTACGAACTCCTACTACTGACTTCACATCTTCCATGCCAAATGTTTTCATAAATTTCTTCAGAAGTCTACCATCTTTTGTTGTGTTTTCCCTTCTGCCCCTGATACATCCTCACTGCTGCAAATCAAATTCCAGTCCCCACCTATAAGTAATGTTGTCTGCTAAAAGTTGATTTATTTCTCCCAGAATTTTCTTAAGCTCCATTGTAGCAGTTTTAGGTGGGAATGTAAATATGTTTAAGTGTAATCATCCTCCCTTGCCAGTAGTCCCTTAGCACTAGAAATCTGCCATAATTTTTTCCCTTTTCCATCACTATTGGGGCACCTCTTGCAATTAATATAAATAATTCCCCTCTTCCTTTGTCCCAGGTATTCCTCTGAATAACCACCCTGAAATACTTTATCAGATGCACATGCCAAGTTGTTTCCAAATGTGTTTCTTGTAGCATAGCTGTTTGCACTCTGCATTATTTTAATATAGTTCACTTCACTACTTTCTTTTTTGTATGCATCAGTGAGACCATTCACATTTTAAGGTAATATAGAAAGTGGCATTATGTTAAGTTATTTCCACCTGTTGTGTTTCAGCGTTTGTGTTGCGCACACTAATGTTTGACAGTCTGATCTTTTATGCAGTTTTCTTGTCACATCCAGCCCTCAAAAACACACAACACCTCTAAAACTTAACTTAATGTTGTTGTCTTTTGGCTTTTCACGGTAAGGGGTCACCACAGCGGAACTCCGGTCCGCTAATGATTGGCAGTAGATTTTTACGAAATGCCGAGGTGCCAGCGTGACGCCTAACCTTAAGTGAAGGCACGCCCATTTACGCACACATGTCTTTCGAATGCTACCCAACCGCGGGGAGGACATGCAGACTCTACACAGAAGGCACTCCCAAGCCCAGCCGAGAATCGAACGGGAGAACCTCTTGCTGTGAGGTAACAACGCTACCGCTGTACCACCGCAGCTATACTAGCACATAAAACTATGTACATCTTCAAATATTGAAGTTTAACCCTTCTAATAGGAACATTTGTCCCTGACTGACAGCTACACTTTAGATGTGGATTAATCTAGAAGGAAGGTTATCCATGCTAAGATGCATGGGTACAGCCTGTGCTTCTGCTTTCACTAAGTGCTGTCTGTTTTTGTCTTGTGTGTATTCCTCTCCCTGGTTAGAAAAACACTTGAATGCTTTCGGAAAACATTATCACCTAGCCAGTGAAAGGAAGGCGTATTCTTTTTTTATTGCCCCTTATCAGATTGTCTCCATAAATACATGAGAACCAGACACACAGTTGCCTGTGCTGTAAGCACTCATTTATTTACTAAAGGAAAACTTTGTCATTTCTTTGTGCAAGAGTGAAAAAGCTTATTACATTTTCTTGTATCATGCTCTTTTGTCCAGATTTTTCTCTTTTTAGATTGCGGTGCCTACATTTTTAAAACTAAACGAGGAGAAAGAAGGAAAGAAAAGGAGCCCCTGTTTACTTTAGTATCCCTATTGCACTTGAAAATAACTGAGAAAGCTTTACTTTATGGCATGCAGGTTATGTTGTGTATTATGAAAATACTACTGTTAAGAACAAAATTTTGTTTTACTTACAGTTAACTCACTTTCTGGACAAACCTGTGTTTCCTCCTTTGCATGTTCTGCATCAAAAAATGATTTTAACTCACCAGGAAAGAATATTCTGAAAATAGCTGGATATACAGCAGCTTGAATCTCATGCTTGCTTCTCAACATTCCCTGAATGTTGTATCTTTCGGCTTTTCCCGGTTAGGGGTCGCCACAGCAGAACTCCGGTCCGCTAATGATTGGCAGTAGATTTTTACGTACCGGGTTGCCAGCCCTGACACACAACCTTCAACTAAGGTACGCCCATTCACGCATGTCTCCACACAGAAGACGCTTTAGCTGAGAATCGAACAGGACAACGTCTTACTGTGAGGCGACAATGCTACTGCAGCACCACCACCACAGTCTCAAAATTCCCTGAATACCGGAATAAATTTACTCACATTCTGCCTGGTGTACAGTGAGTAGTCATTTTCCACAAACACTGTAATGTCCAGCACTTTTAGTACTCTGTCCTTTTGCCACAGCTTTGTCAGAATCTGCTCTTTTTGCTGGTAGGATTGCATATTTACTATTAAAGGTGTAGGTTGCTTTCTCATGGCCAGGTTGAAATACCAGTTTAAGTTGCTTATTTGTCTGTCTTTCGGCTTTCCTGGTTAAGGGTCACCACAGCGGATCACCAGTCTGCAGATTGATTGGCAGTGGATTTTTATGGTGCCGAGTTGCTAGCTTGACACCCAGCCTTCACGGAAGGCACGCGCACCTACTTGCATGTCTTTAAAGATCACTCAGCCGCAGGGAGGACATGCAGACTCCGCACAGAAGGAATTCCAGCTGAAAATCGAAACAAAGAACCTCTTGCTGTGAGGTGACAACACTAACCACTGCACCACCATGGCAGATCAGTCCAGTTGCTTATTTGTGCTTTCATAAAATGAATAGTCTGATATCCTTTTATTGTTATGTTGCAGTATTCTTAGTGTGGGATTCCCCGCCTCAGGCGACCCGAACGTCAGCTCCAATACAAAAACTCAAGCCTGGTTGCTGTAGGTGTGTGGGATGTCACACGTAGGGCCATAAACCAGGGACCTTAAATGTGACATCTGCACGCACAGACCTCAGAACTTTTCAGCTGCAGTCGATTATCGCACCGATCGCCTTGCTCCCCTAATTTGAAGACGTCTAAAGTTAAGTACCCTGTTGAGGATTTTGTTTTCTTCTTTCTTGAGCTTGGTTTGCTGTACCCTATCATTAGCCGATGTCCGCTAAGAAGGGTAAATGCTGATGTGGGTGCTGGATTCCACGTAAGGATACGTGCTACCGTTGCGTTTCTTGCCTAGGCTGAGAGCACAACCATACCTCTTGCCCTATTTGTCAATCGTTTGTACCCAAGATCCTCCGTAGCCTTCTGGGTGCCCTAAATCTGTATTTAGAAAATCAGAAGTTCAAAAAACTGTCTCTCGGGATGGATCCCGAGTCAGCCGCCTCTGCGGAACCACCACGGAAAAAGGCCAAAGTTCCAAGGCCTAGCATCTCTACCTGTCCGCCATCTGACATCTCACCAGCTTCAATTTAGGAGTTGAGAGATGTCTGTTAGAGCCATCTATTTTGGCGACTCCCCTCAAGGAAGCTGCTTCAGAAATAATGGCCAGCATGTCCTTGGCGACTGCTCAGATGTCTGTCCCTACCAATGTCGAGGGGGAACCAGATAACGCCGGACGACTTGACTGGGAGACCATTACCTGAGGCCCCTACTCCTAACCAGGCACCTGAATCCAGGCTTTCTCCTACCATTGACAATGAAGCAGAAAATCATACACCTTTCCTCACCCCCAGAGGGAGTTCCAGACTGACAATCCTTCACCAATTCCTTGATGCAGTCCTTCAAGGCTCTTAGGCCCACGGCCTGTTCCCCCTCCACCATTCCTGTACTCGGTCCTAGGCCTGCCTCAGCTGTTTCTCTCACCCTCCCCTCTACTCCTGAAGAGGAACAAGAACAGGAGGCTTACTACTCTTCCTCAGAGAAATCCATTTCTTACTCTTCTCCAATTGCCTCTCCACTAGAATATTATTCCACTGATGAAGAATCCCTAGAGGGGGACTCTACCCCAGAGGATATCACTTTTGGGGAGACCTTCACAAGGATGAAAGAATACTTTAAGTGGGACACTTACCAAATGACTGAAACTCAAGAGATATTTTGAGTTACTCCAGGTGGAATCTTCTTCCCCTTCAGCCATCCCACCTGTTATTCCTGCATACCTTTATGCTTTCTCTTCAGCATCCAAAAGTCCAGACTCATAACCTCCTGCCCCTAAGAGGCCAGACCTATTTTATAAAGTACCAGATGAACAAAAATTCCTCATAAAACCACCCCTGGCAGACCCAGCAGTGATTGCTGCTCCCACCTGACAAGCAGTCAAGATTAATTCTTTCAGCATCGCTTTTCTTTTACCTGCTGACAAAGACAGTAAAACATGGACAGGATAGGCAAGAAGATTTATACCTCTTCACCTTAAGCCTTCAGGGCTGTAAACTATCAAACCCATATGATAAGATATGCTTTGGTTGTTATATCCCAAGCTTCTACTCTGCTAGCATCCATTCCTGACTGCCCTAATAAAACAGAGGCAGCATTGAAACTGTCCCTGGCTTCTCAAGTAGGCAGACATTCTATTAGATGCAGTTATGATGCAGCAGAGTGATTTCTGCAAGGTCCGCAGCACCTGCGTCAGTACTCTGCAGATGCTCTTGGCTATGTCTCTAGTCCCTACCAGAGGATTTCAAGTCAAAAATCCTAGATGCCCCTCTAGACCACAACCTCCTGTTTGGTAAACAATCTGCAGACCTCTTTAAAAGCCTTCAGGAGAAAAGAAAGGAGCTTCAAGGCATTAAGCACCTGCTGGTGTCTCCCATTCCTAAATCCTACAGGAATTACCCTGCTAAGACTACCTTTGTCAGGAGGACACCCTCTTTTTCTGCCCCATCCTCTTCCAGGTATAGGAGAGGAACCAGGAGGCAAATCATCTCCAGGCCTGCAGCCTCACAACCTATGCAGAGACTGCTCTTTTATGACAGAAATGGCTCCAATAATGCGGGACTGCCTTGCCCACCTACCCTTGTCTGCCCGCCTCCCCCACTACCTCCCCCTTTGGAGATCCATCACCACAGACCACTGGGTACTGGCTGTAGTGCAAGACGGTTATTTCCTGTCTTGTAAGGAAATACCCTTGACAGGGGGCACCCCCCCCCAAAAAAAAAATCAACTACACTTTATTCTTCAGGTCTTACAGGACCTTCTGAACCTAGCAACTATAGAACCTGTTCCTCCAGGGCAGGAAGGAAAAGGCTTTTACTCAAGGTTATTTCTGGCCCCCAAAAAAGATGGCCTTTGGAGGCCAGTACTAGATATGTCCTTTCTAAACCTATTTCTAAAAGTTCTGTCATTTAGGATGTTATCCCTATAAAACCCTTCCACTAATGCCAGCACAGGCCTATATGGCCACACCCTATCTGAAGGAGGCCTACCTCCATATCCCCATAAAACCCCCCCACAGAAAATATTTGTGTTTCACTGGGCCCTCTTCACACTATCAATTTACAACCTTGCCCTTTGGTTTATCTACTGCACCCAGGGTATTTACAAAATGCCTAGCTTCAGCTGTAGCCTTTTGCAGAACCGAAGGTGTCCAAATTCCCTGCCTAGACGACATCATCATTCTAGCAGAGAGGACACCCTACAAAATCATCTGCAGTTCACCATTTCACTGCTTCAACATCCCAAAATCATCCCTAACCGCTCAGCAGGACGAAATCTTTTTGGGCTGCAGGATCAGAACAGACCTGATGCGGGCATTTCTCCATCAGGACAAAGTTCTCTCCCTTTCTACCCACTTCAAAGACCTGACACAGGTTCAACAAATAACTGCAAGACAGTTCCTGTGGGTCCTGGAGCTAATGGCAGCCACCCATCCCTATGCTACCTTTGGCCAGAATGCATATGTGAAAACTCCAGTGGTACTTGAATGTGTGGTTCCAACACAAACACCCTCTAGAGTTTCAAATTAAATTTCTGCCCTGCCTCAAGACAGAACTAAGGTGGTGGAGTCAAAAAATACTAATGAACCCTGGCCTTCCATTTCAACCTCCCACCCCAACTCAGCACATGCATACAGATGCATCAGACCTAGGGTGGGGGGCTGCCATGAATGGCTTCATGGTACAGGAGACATGGAATTCTGCCCTCCAAAAGAAGCATGTCAGTGTAAGGAAAATGACAGCAGTCCTCCTGGCTCCGAAAGTTTTTCTCCAAGTCCTACAACCAGGACCCCTTCATATTTTCACAGACAATGACAGCAAGCAAGGAGGGACCAAGTCTTACCTCCTTTGCTGGATAATTCAAATTTGGGACCTTGCCTCCAGAAACAACCTATCCCTGCAGGCTACATACATTCCTTCAGAAAACACACACCAATGAAAGTCCAAATTACAAAAACACAGCTGAAAAAATCACCACGATACAGGAACCACACTGACTTCAGGAAATACTGAATCACCAATGATTTATTTTGGTACCTCAGCCTTTTGCCTTCAGGGAATAAATTATATTAAAAAAAACCTCTTTTTATATACCAGATACTTAAATCGATCAACATTCAGATTAATTAATTGCTTAATTAATAAAGATACTACTTAGAAGGGAAATTCACATTACATATTTTTAGAGAGGAAAATACAAGACTTAACACACGTCCTAAAATAATTATACTCCTACAAATTGCCTGAAATAAAGCCAGAATGTAAATTGGCCATTACATGATTTCAAAGGTTTACCATCATAATGTTGAATGCTAAATGGTTGAAACTGAATTGGTTGAACACACTATATTAAATGATCAAAATGTTGAAATAAAATTAGTCTAAACTCGCAATGTCAGAATTATCAAATTTGCCCATTTTTGCACTGTAGTGCGATCTCAGAGTTGATTTATGTATAAGTAAGGGGAGGGTGTGGGGGCACAGCCCCCCTGCAAAATATTAGATTTGATCTCATTGCTTTTTCAATGTAATGATTGTAGACATTTTGACAATTGTTTTGGGTTGGGATGTTATTTTTCGACCAAATGACTGTTAGACATTTTGTCATTCAATATTATTACGGTAAACCGTTTTCAAATATGCATAAGAAAAACGCATTAAAACGTTGTAAAGACAAAATGTCTTATAAAGTAATGTTACTGTCCAAGTTCATACCCCTGGGGTAGAAAGTGTGGTAATTTATAATCATCCTGCATTCCAGCATGTTTAATTCCCTTCTGAAATTCCCCCTATTGACCGAAGGTCATGCCAAGACACTAAAAAATAAACCCTTCACTGATCCATTACATTTGGACTTAAAATGAGCATTCACTGGACTATCCATTTTCAGTCTCCTGATGTCCCCAAGTGTTCCATAATGCGTACCTTAACTTTCCTGGTTGTTTGCCCAATATTCCAACAAGTATTGGTGCAGTCCTAACCTATAATGTAAATTACTCCACAAGAATTGCAATTGTAATATTCCCTAGCGGAATATAATTTTCCATTAATCTTAAGGCCCTGGAGATGTTTGACTCTTCTGCAAACTGAACAATTGCCACAAGTGCCTACCATGCCCCCCTCTATGGTACAAGTTAATTTACCATTAAATAACTCCTTTAAATTGTTATATCTGCCATAAGAAAAGGTGATACGTCTGGGAAATAAAATCTATGGAAGCATCTTCAGACTACATTCCATACTTGTTTAACTATGCTGTCCGCAATGGAAAAGAAATTAGAAAATGTAGAAACAAAAAAAAAAAGTTTCCACTTGTTCACCAACTATGCCTTCTGTGACTGTATTCCTCACATGGCTAATTCTGCCCCGAACCTTTTGCCTCACTTTAGAAAGAACAAAATCAGAATATCTACGCATGGATAGTCTCTCATATACTTTGTCTACAAACCTTCCCTTAGCTTCTCTTCGGAAGTATTGTAAAAAAAATCCTTCTAAATTCCCCATAAGGTAAAGAATTAATTAAATGGGGGGGGTACATGCTGTCAGCATGTAAAAAGTTAACTGATGTAGGCTTCCTATAAGGTTTGTGCTGCACCTTATTCTGATCTGTATAAAACTCAGCATCCAAGAAAGCAATGCTGTTAGAGTTAAGCTCCCAAGTGAACTTCAGCCCATGTGTATTATCATTTAATTGTTGCATAAACTCCACAACCATTTCTTGATTACCCCTACATACAAAAATCAAATCATCAATGTATCTGTTGTAATAGATAACATTGTTGATGAAAAATAGGTTCAAAAACATAAACTGCTTCTCAAAGTCCCCCATGTATATTATGGCATAAGATGGGGCAAAGGCTGCCCCCATGGCTGTACCTCTTAACAGCAAATAGAAATAATTTTTTCATTTAAAATAATTATAGGTCAAACAGAATTCCAGGATAGACAACAAAAAAGAAGTTTGGGGTTCTTTCCCTATAACATTGGCCATAGTTTCCAATCTCAATCTTTTGTCTGTTAGTATACAATGGTCGCATCTACTGTTGCCCAAAAATAACCATGCTTCCAGTCCAAGTTATTTAATTCTTTGCAAACATCACTAGTGTTTTTAACATGAGAGGGAACAGATGTTAAATAATTTTTAAAATGAAAATCTAAAAATACATTCACATGCTCTAAATATGAACCAGTACCCCAAATAATGGGTCTACCAGGGGAATTCATTAAGCATTTATGAACCTTGGGAACTTGGGAATAGCGTATAATGTGAGGTCTCTGGGTTCCTAGTTTTTTTTGTTTGTTTTTTGTTTTTTTTTAACATTACTAGATTTCAAAAAACCCAGCCTAAGCCCCCCACCCCACTACAGAAGTTCACTTAATTCCTCACTAAACGTCTTGATTGGGTTACTAGGTAAATATTTTCTTCAAACAAAATCTCATGGACCATATCCTCATATCGCTCAATGTTCATGATAACCCAGTTTGCCCCCCTTATCAGCTTGTTTAACATTTTTTTTTCTAAATGAGAACGTAGGTATTTTAATGCTAATAACCATTCATCCTTACTATAGCAATTATGCTGTTTCAAAAAAAGACACAAACTGACATTCAAGCATTGTACAAACTGTATTTTCAGAGACATTTATGGCTTGAGAATATTTAGAAGGCATAAATGTGTTATCAGAAGGCAATACTGGCATGGACAGTTGCCCATAACCAGTTGAAACCCCCCATGGTTGGTTTGTAACTTGATCAGAAAATTCATACATATTTTCACAAAAAAAATGTCATCCTCTCCCATAAGTTGTGCAAATAAGTCAGTTTCATGTATGCTTAAGTTTAACAACTCCTCGTCCATTAGTGCTGACTGCCCAATAGTGTTCACCTGGAACTTGTTTCACTCATGAAAAAACACTCAAGTTTAGCCTGCGGCAAGATTTCTTCACATCCAGAATAATATCTGCTAGCAATGGAATCCTAGTGGGAATAAACTTAGTCCCTTTCAAAAGTATATTGAGCGTGCTCAATCAAATATAAACAAGACAGGTTGATTATTTTAACTGTTCGACATTGCCATTTGAATTAGCAGAGTCTGAGCAAACAGATGAAACATTATGAATTTCAGTCAACAAAATATGGGGATTAATGCAATGTCTTACTTTGGTCTGCTGTTGTACTTGCCTCTCGTTTTCTTTGATTGCATTTGAGCCTGTTGGGGCATTTGCATTGGTTTCTGCACATTTTTTGTTGCTCTGAAGGATCCTCAAAGTTGATCTCTTCAAACGAGATACATTTTCTGCTGATACTGGTATCTCCAGATGACAAGGAAGACTCACAAGTGTCTTTGGGCATGTGCCCTCTGGATTTAAGTCTGTTGAAACATTCATTACGTTGCCAAGAATATACCACATTATTTTCAAAGTCCCTGATATCCCTTAATAATTTTCTCTTGCAATCCAGAACATTTTGTTCCACTTTCTGTATTTTATTACTAACCTTTTTAAACAAGTTCTGATAACTGGGACTAGGGACTTCGGCAGTTGAGTTGTTTTGCAACTCAGTGTTCTCACCCCGTAGTTTTTCAACCATTCTGGTGTTCCTTTTGATCAGAATACGGAGCCATTGCAATGTACAACGTAAGGCTGCCTGTCCCCATTAAACAGGCAAATCACCCTAATCTTTGGTGAAATCACCAGCAGGCAAGCGATCTATACAAAAGCTCCTGGGTGTAATGTTTAAGGAGACATATTTCTCTAATAGTTTAAGGTCGTAGAGCACTGTCACCTTTTTAGACATTAGCCTCTCAAGCTGTTGAAACTGTTTTGCCACTCCATCCTCTGTAGTAGAAGACCAGGGATCTATACTGGCAATTTTTTGCTCTTTCATGAAGAAAGTCAGAAAATAGTGCCATAAGCTGTACCTGGTGTGTCAGAGCTTTCCAAGCTCATGGTGAACAAAGATATCCAGAAAACACACTCCAGTGAAAGTCCAAATTACAAAAACACAGCTGAAAAAATCACCATGATACAGGAACCACACTGACTTAAGGAAATACTGAATCACCAATGATTTATTCTGGTACCTCGGCCTTTCGCCTTCAAGAAATAAATTGTATTAAAAAAACGCCTTTTATACACCAGATGCTTGTCAATCAACATTCAAATTAATGAATTGCTTAATTAATAAAGATACTACTCCAGTGGCTGCTCATTTTATGTCTAAACATGATGCATCAGTGAAGGGGTTTAATTTTTAGTGTCTTAGCACGACCTTCAGTCATTAGGGGTAATTTAAGGAGGAAATTAAACCTGTTGGAATGCAGGATGATTATAAATTACCACACTTGATACCCCAAGGGTGTGAGTTTGGACAGTAACATTACTTTATAAGACATTTTGTCTTTACAGTGTTTTAATGTTTTTCTTATGCATATTTGAAAACATGTAATGGCTAATTTACATTCTGACTTTATTTCAGGCAACCTGTAGGAGTATACTTATTTTAGGACGTGGGTTAAATCTTGTATTTTCCTCTTTAAAAAAATATGTAATGTGTGAATTTCCCTTCTAGCTAAGTAGTATCTTTATGAAGTAAACAATTAATTAATTAATTTGAATGGTGATTGACTTAAGTATCTGGTGTATAAAATGAGGTGGTTTTTAATATAATTTATTCCTTGAAGGCGAAAGGCCGAGGTACCAGACTAAATCATTGGTGATTCAGTATTTCCTTAAGTCAGTGTGGTTCCTATATCGTGGTGTTTTTATAGGTGTGTTTTTGTACATGCATTCCTTCCCAGGACAACCCAACAAGTGGATGTTCTTAGCAGAACATCCTTTTTTCAACATGAGTGGATGCTGAACAGGGACATTTTTCTAGACATTGCTCACCAGTGGGGCACACCTCAAGTAGATTTGTTTGCCTCCTCCCAGAACAAACAATTGAAGAAATTCTGCACCAATGAATACTTTCTACTGGCTTGGAGGGGTAGATGCCTTCAGCATTCCATGGAAGTTTCTGTATGCATTTCTGCCCTTCTCTCATTCAAAAAGTCATTCTAAACATCAGGAAAGACAAACCCAAAATCTTTCTGGTGGCAGGACTGGTTCTCCCTGTTACTCTCACTAGCCAAGGGCAATCACCACACGTTACCCCACAGGGTGGACCCTACTTACACAACAGAAGGGATCACTCATACACCCTCACCTACAGACGGTGGTTCTGACACTTTGGGTGATAAACTTTTAATCCCTTTCAGACACCACTGCTCTGAGGTAGGCCAGGAAACCTACTACAAAAAGATCCTACATGTCAAAGTGGGAAAGATTCTCCAAGTGGTGTCTACACAGGCGCAGGGGTAGTCCATACGTGTGTGTGAACTGATCAAGGTTGGCATTTCATACTTCTCAGTGAAAGTCCACCTATCTGCCATCTCTGCCTGCTTTACCACTAACACCCCTCTACTAGCCAGGCTAGATGTTAAATTATTCCTGAAAGGGGTCTTGCACATCACACCACCAATAAAGCTCGTCCCACCGCCTTGGGACCTAAACTTCATCCTAGAAAAACTCAAGACTGCCTCCTTTAGAGCCAGCCAGTTTTGCAAAAATCCAAATGTGCCCATTGGAAGACTGTTCTACTGGTGGCCTTCACCTCTGCTAGAAGGGTGTCAGTTACAAGCTCTCATGGCCTCCCCACCCTACACCGTCTTCCACAAGGACAGGGTGACCCTGCGTGCTAACCCTTCTTTCATGCCAAAGGTGGTCAATGAACTGTCCTTAAAGCAGTCCATTCACCTTCTTCCCCTCTCCCATTAATGACAGTGAGAGGATACTCCCATTCCCTGGACATTCACAGATAACTAAGATTTTATTTCGACAAAACTAAGTCCATCAGAAAATCTAACCAACTCTTTGTATCCTTCCACCCCAGAGCCCTGGGCAAGGCAGTCTCCAAACAAACCATTTCCTGCTGGATCAGAAAAACTATTTGCTTCTGCTACTCCCACCATGGCAAAGACCTACCCCAGGGAGTAAGAGCTCATTCTACCAGGGCCGTGGTGTCCTCAAAAGCCTTCCTCAAAGGCCAGGACAACAGCCTCCATTCTGGAAGCAGCAAACTGATCCACCATACACAGTTTCACCAAACACTGTAAATTGGACATGTCTCCAGAGCCAGGGCACTGAGGGCAGGGTTTGCTAGGGCAATCCTGTAGGGTTTTCTGGAATCTGGTATTTCTACCTCCACCCTTCCTACTTGCTAAGCTGTGGCACTCTCCCACACTAAGAATACCACAACATAGGAGTAGAAGGACGTAGAATAATTGTGTAAAATTTTAGCATAACCGTAGATGTCCTTCTCTTCCATGTTGAAGTATTCCTTCCTCCCACATATCCCCCTTTTTCCTATTGACCTGTCTAAAGGGCACTCTGGGCCACCCACTAGTCTACAGTCAGACTAGCCAGTATATGGCACCTTACATCTCTTGTGAACATCTTTTTGGCTGCCTCTTTTGGACTGCCCGACTGGGCTATAAGTCCTGAAGTCTGTGCTTGCAGGCATCACATTTAAGGCCCCTGGTTTGTGGGCCTACGTGTGACGTCCCACTCACTTACAGCAACCAGGCTTGAGCTTTTTGTATAGGAGCCGATGTTCAGGTCGCCTGAGGCTCATTCTCATACTAAGAACACTGCAATGTGGAAGAGAAGGAAATCCATGCTTATGGTAAGATTTTACACAACTATTCTTTCCTTCCAACTTCTATGGTTTTTCCTGAGTGCTCTGTGCTCTAATTCTTTTTTTTTTTTAAAACATCTCTTCTTGAGCAGTCTCATATTCAGCCAGCCTTTTCTTGATTTTGATCTCTGATTTTTGCAGATGTTCATCGTGCATACAGCTGCAGTCATAACAGATGGGTTCTCCTGCCGTCAGGCGGGTCCTCGGTCGGCCGAATTCCAAAGTCTAGGTCTGGCGTCGGTTGTTGTCGCTTTCTTTCCTGACGTCAGTGCGACAGGGGTATACAAGACACAGCCGGCGCCATTTTCTTCAGTCTTTTTTGCCGGGTGGTGCCCGAAGCAGAAGCAGTTAGCAAGTGCCGGTCGGCCAGCTCCTGAAATTACGAAAATTTGGAAACCGAAGTCTTCTTTAAAGCCAAGTACCCCGTTGGGGAAACTTTTCTTGCCTCAGACCGATGTCAGACAAAGTTAACAATTGTATTTCTTGTGGGAAGCAAATACCGCATAAGGATTTCCATTCCCTCTGTATACCTTGTTTAGGCCCAGACCACGACGTCTCGGGCTGTCGCTTTTGTGCTACTTTCAATAAACGCACTATTAAGTGCCGGGCGGAGTTCGCCCAGCACCTTTTTGGTAAAGCTTTTGATTATAAAATGTCGTCGGAAACTCCGACTACTGTTTTGTCCAAAAAAAACGCAAGGACAAAGACCGACACGCGAGGTCCGCTGTCTCCACCGACACCACGCCAAAACTGACTACACGTGGTCCGGTTCTCAGCGAGGCGCCTACGCAGCCCCTGACTACCGACGACACTTCTCTGGCGGTGTCTTCTGTAACCGAGACCGCAGGTGCCTCGGCCCATACCCTGACTACAGCTACCGAAGCCACTGAGTGTTGAGCCTCTTAATGTGGACAGGTCCACTTCCACCCATGGTGTCTTCAGACCCTCATCTTCCTTTTCCATAAAGGCCTTTCCTAAGTCCAAACCAGCCATGCATCCCAAGAGGCCTGTTGCACAGGGCCCATCTCCAGGTCCCATGCCTAAAAAGCAGATGCTCAAAATGGCTGAGGATTTAATTACTCTCATCAGGGGTTTCCAACCCCCTTCGGACAAGACACCCAGAGTGGAGGAAGATTCTCCCTCTTCTGACCAGGGCTCCATTATTTCAGAACATTCTGATGGAGGAACACTCGTACTCCCCTTTTGAAGATTCTGATGCAGAGCAGTCCATTCCTTCTGTATCTCCCCGAGAGGATTTTTCTTTCGGGGAAACCTTGCATACCTTGAGGGAACACTTCCATTGGGAAGGCCAAGATTTTTCAGATTCCAAGAAAAGACTTAGGGAATTTCTTTTGCTACCTCAGCACAGACCTCTGGCGATTACTCCTGTCTTGGACATACTTGATGATGTTTACTCGGAGGCTTGCCTTAATCCAGATTCCCTGCCTCCTGCCCCAGTCAAGCCTGATAGGTACTACAGAGTTCCTAACTCACACCAATTTCTTTACAAAAGCCATAATGCTGACCCTGAAACCATTTCTCAAGGCCCCAAGGGAATGAAGGCCTCTACTGCTAAGTATCCATTACTTTCCGAAAGAGAGTCTAGATCCTTAGAAAGGTGGGGGGAAAGGTATATACCTCGGCCACCCTAGCCATGAGGGCCTGAAATTGTCAGTTCCATATGCTTAAATATCAGCAGTTTCTGTTATCACAATTAAGGAATAAAATGTCACAACCTGAACAACCAGATTTGAAGGAGTTGCAGGATATGATGCATAGTGCAGAACAAGTGGGTAAGCACACCTTACAATGTGGCTATGATGCTCTAGAGGCCTCAAGTAGAGCTGCTGTTACAGGATCAGTCATTCGTAGACATGCCTGGCTTAGGGAACAAACCTTGCCTGATCATGTTAAAGCTAAACTACTAGATGCTCCTTTACAAAAGGATGTATTATTTGGTACTAATGCTGAGGAGATACTACGGAAAATGGAAGAAAAAGCTAAATCTATGCACACAGTCAAAGCTTTTCTACAGGTACAACCACCACGTTTTAGCAGAAATTGGCCTTCAAAAAACTGGTCCTTTCCAGCCACAGACAAGCCCCAAAGAGGTAGATACAGGCGCACAAGGGGCAGAGGACAATCTCAAGGATCATATAGAGGCAGACAATGGCAAACTCCAGCACCAAGAGGTGGCGAAGACGGTGCACAACAATACAGGAAACAGACCCAATGACTTTCCCCTTTGCATGCCAAACAAGTCTCAGCTGGCAGCACCCTTGGGAGGAAAGCTGACATTATTTTCAAAAAATTGGCATATTATCACAACAGACAAATGGATCCTGGATATTATAAACAGAGGCTACAGATTTCATTTTCACACTCTTCCAAAAATGAGAGGCATGCCAAACCTGCCACACAATCAAAGGGCAGAGGCTACAATACAAATTTCAAAGCTCATGGACATGAAAGCTATTCAAGAGGTACCTACTCACAAACAAGGTCAAGGTTTTTATTTCAGACTTTTCCTGGTACCAAGGAAGGGAACCGATTGGAGACCCATTTTGGACTTATCCATCCTAAACACATTTCTACTCATACCAAAATTCAAGATGCTCACCTTACAGCAGCTTCTTCCCATGCTGGGCAAGGAGTCTTGGCTGGTAACATTGGACCTCAAGGAGGCATACCTGCATGTCCCAATCAGACAAAGCTGCAGAAGATACCTCAGATTTCTTGCAGGTTCAGTCCACTATCAATTCTCTGCATTGCCCTTTGGCTTATCTACTGCGCCCAGAGTATTCACGAAATGCCTGGCATTAGTAATTGCCTACTGCAGACTTCAAGGGATACAAATTTACCCTTATTTGGACGACTGCCTGATCCAAACGGACAGCAAACATACTTCTGGAACATCTGGCTTATTAACACGGTTATTGAATTCTCTGGGATACACAGTCAACAAAGAGAAATCCAGGCTAACACCATCTCAGAAAATAATTTTCCTGGGTGCCAACTTGGACACAAACACCTAGATGGCCTATCTTACGCCAGAAAAACAGGGGCAACTAACTCTGTACTTCAAAATACTAGCAAATTGTGCCAGGCTAACTGCATGGAAAATCCTGCAGGCTCTGGGCTTCATGGCATCTTGCATTCTTCTAATCCCATGTGCAAAGTTGCATATGAGGAAACTTCAATGGTACCTAAAAAAACCTATGGTCTCAACACAGCCACAGTTTGGAAACAACAATACCACTAATCCCGTGTTTGCAAAAGGAATTTCTATGGTGGGCCCAAGCATGCCAAACAAATACAGGTCTACCATTCTGCAAGCCTCAAGCAAATCAAGTCATCACAACAGACGCCTCAGACTACGCCTGGGGAGCACACATGACAGACAGGTGCATTCAGGGCAAATGGTCCCAAAAGGAAAAGCACCTTCACATCAATCAAAAGGAAATGCTAGCACTGATAAATGCAATTACAGCTTTCAAGGACCTCCTGCATCCAGGGCAATTATTGATAAGAACAGACAACACCACAGTAATGTGGTACATAAACAAACAAGGAGGAACACATTCATACCCCCTGTGCAGGCTGGCCATGTCACTTTGGAACATGGCTCTGGAATGGCAAATCGAACTTCAAGCACAGTACCTGCCAGGTTTGGAAAACTCACTGGCAGACAATCTAAGCAGAAATATGACAGACCCGCACGAATGGAAGTTGCATCCTCAAGTGTTTACAAATATAATCCAAGCGTGGGGAAGGCCAGACATAGATCTCTTTGCCTCCCACAGGAATCATCAATTGACAAAATTCTGCTTAAGGACATTCCACCCAAAGGCCTGGAGCGTGGACGCCCTTTCTTTCAGTTGGGCAGCACGGACAGTTTACGCCTTCCCACCATTGCCTCTTCTGCCCAAGGTGCTCTTGAAAGCAAGAGCAGACAGACCGAAGATGATACTGATTGCTCCAGACTGGCTAAGACAACACTGGTACCCACTCCTGAGGAACCTAACACATTCTCCTCCCTGGACCCTACCTCTTATGCCTCTTCTACTGACTCAGCACAGCTACAAAACTCTTCACAGTCAGCTGAAAACACTCGATCTGGCTGCATGGAAAATTCCTTAACACCACAACAGACCCTACTATCCAAGGAGGTGCAGGATGTCATTTTGGAGGCCAGAAGGCCATCTACTAGAAAGGCTTACTCCGCAAAATGGAAACGGTTTTGCGCTTGGAATGAGAAAAAAGGCCAGGATCCTAGAAAACTGAATTTGCCTCCGATATTACAGTATCTAGCTGAGCTGTTGAACAGTGGACTTTCATTTTCCTCCATCAAAATCCATGCCTCAGCCATTTCTGCAGAATACAACACTGATCCACCCTTATTCTCTCACCCACTCTTAATACAGTTCCTCAGAGAAGCTAAGAATATAAGACCTCCAAGGAAACAACCAATTCCAGCCTGGGATCTTAATTACATTCTAGAAAAATTAACATTGCCTCCCTTTGAACCAGCTGCCTCAGCAGATTTGCAATATTTGTCCTGGAAAACAGCTTTCCTTCTGGCCATTACCTCAGATCGTAGGGTTTCGGAACTACAAGCCCTCATGGCTGTGCAGCCCTTTCTCATCTTCCATCAGGACAGGGTTTCCCTACGAACCAACCCGTCATTTATGCCTAAGGTAGTATCCAGGGTAGCTTTAAATCAAGCCATACACTTACCTACCTTTTACCCCAATCCTCAAAACAAAGGGGAAAGGCTGCTACATTCCTTAGACATCCATAGACAGCTACGTTACTATTTGGACAGAACAAAGCCTTTCAGGAGATTAGAACAACTCTTTGTGTCCTGTGCTGTAGGAGCTCAAGGGAACCCAATTTCCAAACAGACAATTTCAAAATGGATAGGCCACTGCATACGGTTTTGTTACTCCTTTCATGGTAAATCTGTACCTGCAGGCATCAGATCCCACTCCACAAGGGCCACAGCTACCTCTGCAGCCTTCCTCAGAGGAGTCCCTACCAAAGATATTTTGGAGGCAGCCACTTGGAGTTCTGTGCATACCTTCACTAAACACTACCACTTACCTTTATACTCCAAAACTAGAGCAGGCTTTGCCACTGCTGTGTTGCAGGGCATTCTGGCTCCTCCCAGTTCCACCTAGTGCCTACCACCCTGTGCGTAGCTTTGGGATTCTACCCATCTGTTATGACTGCAGCTGTATGCACGATGAACATAGTACAGTTTTGTACCTACCATAAATGTAGATGTTAGAGTGCTAATACAGCTGCCGTCCAGTTTTCCCTCCCACCTTCCCCTCTGGGTACAGACGTAGTGGCTAACACCTTATCTTACATCTTGATTGGGTTATCCTTCTATGATGTATTTGCTTGCAACTACTGTTTTTTGATTATATTGCAATGCTTGATTTTATTTATTTATATATATATATATATATATATATATATATATATAGCCTTCCTTATGGGGGCACCTGACATCTAGGGCAAGAAAGACTGAAGAAAATGGCGTCGGCTGTGTCTTATATACCCCTGTCGCACTGACGTCAGAAAAGAAAGCGACGACAACTGACGCCGGACCTAGACTTTGGAATTCGGCCGACCGAGGACCCGCCTGACGGCAGTAGAACCCATCTGTTATGACTGCAGCTGTATTAGCACTCGAACATCTACATTTATGGTAGGTACAAAACTACTTTTTATCACCTCATATGAATATCTGTTTAAAGTTTCTTCAATTTTTTTCCAGCCTTTTATTGTTTGAGCTGCTGTACTCCATTGTTTCATTTGAGTTTTTCACACTGGGAGAGCTGAAATTAAGGTATTACTTTGTGTGCAGCCATCTTGGAAGAGTAACACAATGTCTACTCTTGCCCATGTTATGCTAAGTTAAACTAGAAGGCTACCAAACAGAGTAAAAGAAATCCCAGAGCTGTCTGAATCAGGAAAGGCTATGCATCTTGTCCAGGGCCATCATGGTATCTGTCAGATGGTACACAGATACCCTACTAAAACACATTGTGGATGTATTTGCCACTGCATCTGTGCTTATAGGAAGTTCAAATGCATCTTTGGGGTCATGGTAGGTGTTCACAAGAATTTAGCTTTTGATATAACCATGATATTCATGGCTTCTATCAAAGGTTTTTTTGGTTGGGAGGGGTGTTGGGCTTCAACCAAGAATCCGTTGTCTATTGACAAGGAAAGCAGACTGGAGAAAAAGGTTTGCACTTCTGCCTCCCTGGCCTTCAAGGCTCTGAACTGCCAAACCATCATGTTTAAGTAACTGTCCTGTTGTAAATCAAGGCAAGGAAGAGGAGATAGAAGTTAAAGCACTGAGAGAGTGAGTGCTGGGTATTTGCAACCTCTATTCCTGTGTTGGAAAACACTTTTTCACATATGGCTATAATCCAGTGGCTGCATCGTTCAGGTAGATGTGCATAGAGTCTGTTCACTGACATGGTTGGCTTGAGGACACATGCTATATCATGGGAATGCTGCTTCTAAATGCCACATTAGATGAAGAGCAGTTATGTTGACCCCTGGCAGAAATGGAGTTTAAAAAGTCTAGAGGAAGAGGAGAATATTATTCACGTTCTTCCCAACATGTGCTTTTAAAAGCCTCTCCACTACAAGTTACATCTCTCCCTGGCGGCATGAAAATCAGAAGCTAGGGAGAACCAGTAAGGTCATGATACCACAGCTGAATAGCTATGAATGACTAGAGCAAACTCCTCCCCCATTAAAACCCACCCCAGTCACTTTTTTTACACACTAAAAGCCAAAACAACCCCACAAAAACTAGTAGCACAAGTACTAGGAAGAAGCAGAAGGGTAAGTCAAGACTCTGACGCTAAATTTTTAATGTTATAAGCCCTTTCGTCCATATTTATTAAAACTAACTGCTTCAGACAACAGGAGCAAAGCGAGGAACAGAGTTTAAATAACCCTCCATTAAATTGTGACCCAAAAGGAAATTACTTCACTGAAAACAAATCTTTAGAAACATCACCATCTTGTGGCTCAAACACTGAACTACAACTAGTCAAATCCTTCCTGAAACTACCTGGCTACCATATAGTATGATAGAACAGAAAGCACACTGAATTGAAATACAAACATAAAAAACATCACATATAAACACTTAAAACCAAAAGTATTACTTATCCAGTGCCTTCAGTTTTAATAAGCGCTGTATTGTGCATGTATCATTCAACCTAGGAAAGCTGTATGCATTTAATCGAACTTGCCACTTAAGTTCACAGTGTTCCAGTTGGAGTCCAGGGACCCCCCCCTCTTTCATCAAACAAAACTTGCTCAATTACTTTGAATTCAAAATGATCTGGGAAGGTTGGAGTCCAGGGACCCCCCCTCTTTCATCAAACAAAACTTGCTCAATTACTTTGAATTCAAAATGATCTGGGAAGGTCGTATTATGTCTGGCTAGGACGTTATGAACCTGCAATTTACTAATACTATAAATATGCTCATATATTCATTCTCTAAATCTGTGTTCTGTTTTAACCATATAAAAACTGTTGCAGAACAGTTTCCTTTTGGGTCACATGATTTAATGGAGGGTTATTTAAACTGTGTTCCTTGCCTTGCTCTCTGAAGTTCATTTTAATAAATACGGACGAAAGGACTTATAAGATTTAAAATTTAGTGTCTGATTCTTGATTTACCCTTCCGCTTTTTCCTAATTCTTGTATTACACTTTTAACACATTCCATCCCAGTAAATAAGGGGCAGTATGTGTCTGTTTATGAAAAAGTGGGAGAGCATCGCTCTCTGTACGTGGGTCCTGACTGTTCTGAGACAGGTACAGGTTGCAGTTCAAAAAGCAAGGATCTCAAACATTCATACATGTGCATCTGGACCACCAGGAGACAAAGGACCACAAAGAGAGTGAGAACCAGACTCAGAAGGAAGCACTGGCATATTTTCAAGAGTTTCTATAACTCCAAGAAAATGTGGCCATTTCTGAGGCCCATTTTAGACTTGCCAAAATTAAACGGATTTCTACATGTGCCAGAGTTCACAATGCTGACTTTGCAGGATCTTGGTACCTCTCCCATTCCATCAAGCTTTTTATGGCCTCCCTTTACATACCAGTAGACACAGTAGCTGATTTTCAAAGCAGGGGAGTGCTTTCTCACAATTTACTTGCCATTTGGTTTATCTGCTGTACACAGAATTAGAAAATGGGTGGCTCCAGTAGCCACGTACTGCATATACAAGGGAGTCCACATTTGTTTTTACCTTGATGTCTGCCTGATTTAGGCCCCCATGAGAGGCAAGAGAGAAACTAGTATGCAGTTCACTCTGAATTGTTTTCAGACTCCGGGACACTCTCCAAGTATGCCCAAATCACAGCTGGCTCTCTCCCAGCAGATTTTTTCTTCCTTTAACATTGCCAAACCAATGGACATTCCTTCCCTCCATGAGGATGCTGTTTTTGACCCAATTTTTTACTTCCATGCAACAGCAGAATCAAATTTTCACCAGGGAGTATCTGAGGCCTTTGAGGTATGATATCCCCAGTCTTAATGGTCCTCCTGGCAAGACTTCACATAAAGCTCTGCAGCACTGCATATCCGTATGAAATGGTCTTAACTTGCCCACATTCCCTGCAGTCCCTTTATTCCTTATTTCCCTGTATCAGAAAAGAGCTTGTTATAGGTTCATAGTAAGTACTAGGCTCCCTGCCCTTGTGGGCCATTTTAACCCTAGCTAATGCTTGTTTTTGTGCTGGAATTACCATATACAGTGTGGTTGGAGATTGGACTTACCCAGCCTGTCAGTGGATGTTATGATGGATACAAAAGGAGGACCTCTCTCAGGTGGGGGAGGTCCCTTAAAAGCCAACCTTGGATTACCAGACATTTGTCATAAACTCCTTGGGTGTAGCTTGGGAGTCCCACTTGGAAAACTGAAGAACCTTGGGACCTGAGTCAGAACTCTGAAGAAAAAGCACATCTGCATCAAAGGGAGCAGACAGACCTGGTAACTGGGAATCCTGAGTATACTCTGACAGTGCAGCAATTATGTGGTAGGTACATCAGGAAGCAGGGGAGGAAACCACTCTTATTCGTAGGCTTACTGTGGAGACATGGAGCCCTGCTCAGGAGTCGGAATTTGACCTTCAGGTCATCTTTGCCTTGTATTGGCAAATCAGTTGCACAGACCAGAAGTGCTATTTGACAGCACCCATTTTGGCCAAGGCAGTATTCTGCAAGCTAAGTCAGCAAGCATACTTTACATTGTGGCTTTAACACACTAGAAGCGTCTTGCAGGGCAGCAGTCACTGGTTCTGTACTGAGAAGGCATGCTTGGCTTAAGGAGCAGACCTTGCCAGACCATGTCAAATCAAAATTAGTGGACGCTCCTTTGAACAAGGACAATCTGGCACCAAAGCAGTAGAGATTTTAAAAAAGATGGAAGAAAAGGCTAAGTCTATGCAGACAAAGATTTTTTTGCAAGTGCAGCCTCCAAGATTCAGTAGGCATTGCCCCTCGAAACATTGGTCCTTTCCAGCCCCCCCAAGGCCATCTCATACTAGACCCAGGAGAAACAGACCCCCCCCCCTCCAGATTACAATCTCAGGGTATGCAGAGATCTAAGCAATGGAGTTACTTCTAAAACAGGGAGTGCTAAGCCCCACCCCCTTAAGGAAAGAATTCACAATGACTTCTTAACTCCACTCCTCACCTCTGCCCAGTTGCCCGTGCCCCTAGGAGGAAAACTTGCCCACCATGCAAAAAACTGGACCTCCATCACCAACACCCAATGTGTCCTCAACATTGTATCCCAGGGTTGCAAATTTTATTTCCCCAAAAGGGTTCCCAGACATTCCTCCAAACCAGTGGTCAGAGAGACAAAACCAAGTTCAATCCCTGCTTTCCATAAGGGCAAATCAGCCTGTTCCTGCAGAACAGATAAGGCAAGGTTTTTATTCCAGACTTTTCCTGGTACCCAGAAAAGAGGGCACCTGCTGCCCAATCTTAGCTCTATTCATTCTAAACACCTTCCTGGTGGTACCAAAATTCAGAATGCTTACCCTACAGCAGCTTCTCCCTATGCTGTCCAGAGATGCCTGGTTAGCCACCCTAGATCTAAAGGAAGCCTATCTGCACAACCCTATCGGGGACTCATGCAGGAAATGTCTACGTTTCAGGGCAGGGTCTATGCATTATCAGTTTTCTGCACTTCCCTTTGGCTTATCCACTGCTCCCAGAGTCTTCACAAAATGCCTGGCTCCACCTATTGCAGACAGAGAATGATTCAAGTATACCCTTACTTGGAAAATTGCCTGATTCAGGCAAACAGTCAGGAAAAGCTGTTGCAGCACCTGACATTTGCAAAGGATCTTCTAACCTCCTTGGATACACTATCATCGAAAAGAAATCAAAACTAGTCCCCAGTCAAAAGATTGTATTCCTGGGAGTAAGCTTGGACACAACATCCCAGATGGCATTCCTTACTCCAGAGAAACAAGCCTATCTGACAGGCTACTTCACTCAAATGGCCACCAGAACCCAGCTATCCACAAGGAAAATCCTGCAGGCTCTAAGGTTCATGGCCTCTTGCATCCTACCAATGCCATATGCCAGACTGCATCTGAGGAAACTTCAATGGTACTTAAGTCTTTGGTGCCAACATTCTCAGGATCTGGAAACTGTCATGCTTTGTTTCAGGACAGAATTTCTTTGGTGGGCAGCAGCATGCAACTACAATAAGGGACTTCCCTTTACACAACCCCACACCGCCCAGACTCTAACCACAGATGCATTAGACTTTGCCTTGGGGGGCACATCTGGATGGCAGGTGCATTCAGGGCCACTGGAGCCCAAACCAAATTCATCTGCACATCAGCCAAAAAGATGCTAGCTGTTCAGCATGCTCTGACAGCTTTCAGATCCCTATTCTCACCAGGGCCCCTTCTAATAAAAACTGACAATACCACAGTGATGTGGTACATCAGCAAACAGGGTGGTACCCACACTGCAGGCTAGCCATGACCCTGTGGAACAGGGCCTTGGCTGTGCATATTCACCTGTAAGCTCAATTCCTGCCTGGCAAACAAAACTCTCTGGCAAACAACTTAAGCAGAAATCTCTTAGACCCACACGAGTGGCAATTAGACCTCAACATCTTCAGCCTTCTAACCCAGAAATGGGGTACCCTGATGGTGGTGGACCTATTTGACTCCCCCCTACAATCACCAGCTTGGCAAATTCTGCACCAGGGTACCTCACAGCAAGGCCTGGAAAGTAGATGCCTTATCCTTCCAGTGGGTAAACCTCTCAATCTATGCATTTCCCCTTCTGCCTCTTACAAAAGTACTACTCAAGATAAGACCGGAAGGACCAAGGGCAATCCTGATTGTCCCAAACTGGCCACGCCAACACTGGTACCCACTACTGCGCAGTCTGTCACTGGTGCCACCTACCCGAGATCCCAACCCTCCTCAATCAGCAGGAGGGGCAGATCTTGCATCCGCAACTGCAAACCCTGAACCTTGCAGCCTGGCTTATTCCTTGAATTCTCCACCAGTGGGCCAACCTAAGCAAGCATGTGCTGGACATCATTCGTGAAGCCAGAAGACCCAGTACAAGGAAAACCCCTATTCTGATAAGTGGGAAAGTATTGTTCCTGGATTCACTGTAAAGGAGCGGACTCAGCACATCCCTCCTTGCCTCTCATTCATGTATTACCTAGCAGACCTACTCCACAGAGGCATATCCTTCTCTTCCATTAAGATCCATGCCTCTGCCATCTCTGCTTATTATAGCACTGAGCCACCTCTCCTCTCTCACCTTCTCATCAAACAGTTCCTGAGAGGGGCTAACAACTTAAGGCCACCGAGAAGAGCCCCTACCCCTGCTTGGGACCTTAACTTTGTGCTGGAAAAGCTCACGCTTTACCCCCCTTTGAGCCTACAGCATCAGCAGAGTTAAAATTCCTCTCTTGGAAAACAGTATTGCGTCTAGCCATCACTTCAGCTAGAAGAGTGTCTGAGCTACAAGCACTTATGGCTGTGGAGCCCTTCATTATTTTTCATGCTGACATGATCTCCCTCAGGACTAATCCTACTTTTATGCCTAAAGTGTCCAGTTGGCTCTCAACCAATCCATCCATTTGCCCACTTTTTTCCCTAATCCTCAAAATAAGGGTGAGAGGATCCTGCACACTCTAGACATGCACAGACAGCTCAGATTCTACCTTGATAGGACTAAGCCCTTCAGGAAATCTGACCAGTTACTAGTCAGCTTTGCACCAGGGGCAGAGGGCAAGGCCATATCAAAACAAACCATATCCAAATGGATAGCGCACTGTACCCATTTCTGTTACAAACACCATGGGAAACCACCCCCTCTGGGGGTCAGAACCCATTCCACTAGGGCAACTTCAACCTCTACAGCATTCCTCAGGGGAGTCTCTACCAGGGACATTCTGTAGGCTGCTACTTGGAGTTCTGTTCACACCTTCACCAAGCATTACCACCTGCCTATCCTTTCAAATGCAGGGCGGGTTTTGCAACAGCAGTCATGCAGGGCATACTAGCCAGCCCCAACTCTTCTTGACTGTCTCCACCCATTCTTCAGCTTTGGGAATCGACCCAAGTGTGATGACTGTAACAGTGAAACACGAAAAATATAGTACAGTTGCGTACACTTACCATAAATGTAGATGTTCAAGTGTATTCACTGTTGCAGTCCTGGTTTCCCACCCTCCAGCCCCCTTGTCACACTTTCCTTTTCTAGTTCTCTTACTCACCCCTTACAGTATTAACGTTTTACTGGTAGTGGTTTTTCCACTATAACTTAGCTCCCTGTTTGGAGGCTGCTGACATTTGGGGCAAGAAAAACTGATGTAATGTCTGCTGCCTGTTTTTATACCCCCTTACCTGACATCAGTCCTGAAGTGACAACGACCGACACAGAAATGCTAAGTCTCTGGTATTCGGGCCGACTGGGGGCTACCTGCTGCCAGATAACCCAAGTGTGATGATTGCAACAGTGAATACACTCGGAACATCTACATTTATGGTAAGTGTGCACAACTGTCTTACACTTAAGACCCCCTAGGAAACCAACCCCCCCTCCTTCCTTGGACCTTAACTATGTCCTAGAAAAACTCACTCTGCCACTCTTCGAACCAGCAGGCAAGGCTGACTTGAAATGTTGCACTTGGAAAACAGTACTACTAGTAGCTCTGACATCAGCCAGGAGGGTCTCAGAGCTCCAAGCCCTTATGGCTACCCCACCCTTCCTAGTTTTCCCACATAGACAGGGTCACCCTCAGGATTAATCCCTCCTTCACCCCAAGGTGCTCAATAACCTTTCCCTGACTTAGGCTATTCACATACCCACCTTCTTTCCAAACCCTCAGGGAGACTGTGAGAGAGTCCTTCACCCCCTGGATGTACACAGGTAACTTCATTTCTACTTGCATAAGACCAAGCCTATATGGAAATCAGACCAGCTGTTTGTTTCCTTCTACCCCAGGGCTCTGGGGAAAGCTGTGGGAAAACAAACCATTTCTTCTTGGATTGCTAGGGCCATCTCCTTTTGTTACTTACACCATGGAAAGACACTAATGGGCAATGTTAGAGACCATTCCAAAAGGGCCATGGCTTCATCTGGAGCCTTCTTTAAAGGTCGAGATACTAACTCCATTCTGGAAGCTGCTACCTGGTCATCTGTGCACACCTTCACCAGACACTACAAGTTGGACCACATCTCCAGGACTTTAGCAGGATTTGCCAGGGCTATCCTGCATGGGTTCCTGGAATCCTCATCCAGACCCAGACCCCCCCCCCCCCAGCCAGCAGTGAGCTTTTGTACTCCCCCACTAGTAAATACTGCAACATTGGAATAGAAGGACTTAGAAAAGTTGTGTAAAATCTTACCATAACCGTAGATGTCCTTCTCTTCCATGCTGCAAGTATTCTTTCCCTCCCTCCACCCCCCTGTTCTCCTTGCACTTGCTCTCCCCGGTTCTTACAGGCTATGCTATCAGGACTGGCTCCGTCTGGGGCTTCTTGGATGTACTTCGTGTTTCACTGTTGCAGTCATCACATTTGGGTTATCTGCTTGCAGGTAGCCCTCAGCCGGCCTGAATACCAGAGTCTTGGGATTTCTGCGTCGTCTGCTGTCGCTTCTTCCATGACGTCAGGTCATCAGGGATATAAAACATGCAGCCGACGCCATTACATCAGTCTTACTTGCCGTGCGGTGCCCAAAGCAGAAGCAGTTCTCAAGTGCCGGTCGGCCGACTCCTGAAATTTTCGTTTTGGAGTTTCAGACCTGAAGTCTTCTAAAAGATAAGTACTCCATTGGGGATCCCTTTTTCTTGCTCTAACCGATGTCAGAAAAAAATAATTGTCTTGCCTGTGGAAAGCAAATACCTCAGAGATTTTCATTCTTACTGTGTCACCTGTTAAGCCCAGACCACGAAGTCCCTTGCTGTTGGTTTTGTGCTTTGTTCAATTCCCGAACTATTCGTTGTTGGGCTATTTTTGTAGCTAAATACTTTCGCTCTCGATCTCTGTACAAAATGGCTTCGTTAAGCTATCTGACTACCGATCTTCTGAAAAAACGTAAGGATAAAGAGAGGGACAGACCGCATAGGTCCAAAACTGCTGACGGCACTTCTGTTAAGCTAGTCGCCAGTCTGCTGATACTCAGTGAGGTGCTTTCACAGGCCCTGATACCCGCATCTACAGATTCGCAGGCCTCTACTGAGACCCATTCGGAGTCCAGTATGCCTCGAAATGCTTCTTTGACTATGGAACTTGCGGATGTCTCTACCTTGGATGGGTCTGGAGCCGCTGTGGAGGCACCGGCTTCTGTGTGTGCATTCAAGCCTACCAATTTTCATATTAAACCGACTTTGTTTCAAGCCAAAAATACCGAATTCTTCAGGCCTAAAGTTCGCACTATGCCTAGGAAACCGACGACCAAAGCGCATTCTCAGGCCCATGTGCCTCAAAAACAAATGATTAGAATGGCTGAAGACCTTATTACCTTAATTAGGGGAAGCCAGCCTTCCCACTCTAAAAGACCTAGAACTGATTTTCCTTCTGATTC
Organism: Protopterus annectens; assembly: GCF_019279795.1. Classification (NCBI taxonomy): domain Eukaryota; kingdom Metazoa; phylum Chordata; order Ceratodontiformes; family Protopteridae; genus Protopterus; species Protopterus annectens. The sequence goes on along the minus strand of NC_056747.1, from coordinate 383,243,484 downwards.
TTCTGATCAGGAATCTGATATCTCTGTTCCTTCTGACTACCAGGACATACCCCTATGAGGATTCTGTTGCAGAGGATTCCGTTCCCCTCTGCTTCCCCTCCAGAAGATTTTTCTTTTGGTGAAATCTTGCATACCCTTAGGGACTATTTCCACTGGGAAAGCCAGGACTATTCTCCATCCAAAAAGAGACTCTGGGAATTTTTAAACCTGCCTCGGCACCAGGCCTCTAGCTATCCCTCCAGATCTGGAGATTGTAGATTATGCTTTGTTGGAATCCAGCCTTACCCTGGATACTTTGCCTCCAGTTCCCAGGAAACCTGACCGGTACTATAGAGTCAAAACAAAGTGAAATAAACAGTACACACTCCTGCCAAAGGTGGCTCACAAACAATAAAAATCCCGGCTTAAAAACTAGATGTGAGCACACCTGGTATGAGAAGAGGTAATGTGAATAATTACTTGGAGAATTTGGAAGTGAAATGGATTATAGCCCTGCAAGCACATAAAGTTCCAGGGCTTAATGCTAGTACTCCTTTAAGGCCAGCTTTAATTAGTAGAAGGTGAACTTGATTTTTTAATTATATGTGATTTTAACTTGTATAAGTGTTTTACTTTGAGTTGCTTTTTATATGGATCTGATGAAGCGGTAACCCCGCGAAAGCGCTCATCCTTTTGTCATAAAGAAGTGTTTTAGGACATTTTTTACTTTTTCTCAGCTTTGTTGGTGTGCTCACTTCTTGTTTTTAAACTAGGTACTATAGAGTACCTGATTCTCTCAAATTCTTTTTCAAGAGTCTTACTGTGGATCCAAAGACCATTTCCCAAGGACCAAAAGGCATTAAGGCTACTACTGCCAAAAATCATAACCCTTCTGACAGGGATTCTAGGGCTTCAGACAGCTGGGGTAAGAAGGCATACACCTCTCCTACTCTGGTCATTAGGGCTTTAAATTGCCAGTTTCATATGTTATGGGATCATAGGTTGATACTAGGCTATCTGCCCTAGGGCATTTACAAGCCAAGCCAGAGTGTGTTTGGCTTTCGCCACCCTTCTTAGATTAGTTGACTGTGCCTCTGTATAGTAGGTCATAGAAGATAGCCCATTTAAGGTTAGTTTACCGTGCCTCTGTCTAGCAGTGACACAGAAGAGATCCCAGGGGTAAATTCACGATCTCCCATCCAAACATCAAGATTCTTCTTGAAGAAGGGTCATTGAGGGGCTCTGTCTGACATGGATTGGGATTTTGTTCCAGAGTGAGGGGAGCCTCTGGGATATGAATCTGTCCCTCCAGCATGTTCTATTTATTTCTGTGCTGAGGTTTAAGTCACTGGAGCGTGTAGTTCTGATGGATTTGGATTTCTTGAGGTGGAGCATGTCCATTAATTCTGGGTTGGACATGACTTTATATGTCAGGCACAGATCGCCTCTGAGTAGGCGGTAAGCAACTGAGTAGAGGTGGGGGTTGCACTGAACCTGTCTGCCAGGATGTTGGCAATGTCTGTGGGTTCAGTGTATTTTTTGTCATTTTGCACTAACTCAGAGCATGTCTGGGAGTTTCCACCTAGGTTTCTGACATAACTAAAGAAAGCCTGGTGATTATCTTTAGCATCTTGAGCAATTTTTCTTTCGAAGCTAGCCTTAGATGATTTTATGAGGGATTGTAGTTTCTTGCTAGTACTGATCAGAGTTGCCTTACCTTTCAGGGATTTTGCTCTATCATGTAGTAGCTTTCTCCTTCTGTTGTACAGCTTATTTATGGCTGGGGTCCACCAGACAGGTCTCCTGCCTTTGGAGGAGTGTGTATTGGTTTTATTTGGGATAGCACTATCCATGCATTCCTGTAGGTATCCATAGAATGCGTTTGTAAAGGATTCTGCGGTTTGGGACGTATTTTCCACTGGCCCTGGGGCTTTGAAGGATTCCACCTCGGTTTTGAGAAGTGGGAAGTCTGCTTTTGAGAAGTTTTTGATCATGGTTTCCTTTGCTGGGGGTGGGAACGGGATATGGATGTCCATAGTGATTAATTTATGGTCAGATCTTACCAATGAGGGGTATACCTCTGGTATGGAACATAGTCCCCATGTTGGTGATGATCAGGTCCAATATGTTTTCCCCTCTTGTGGGAGTGGTGACCAGTTGTTCCATAGCATTTGAGTTTATAAATTCTGGAACCGTTGGGCTAGGGTGTTGGGGCTTGAGTAGTGCTCCCAGTCTGTGTTTGGGTAGTTAGTCACCCAATATAATGGTGTTTGGAGAGACCTTCATATTCTCCAGTGTCTTCAGGAAAGCCGAGTGGGATTCCTGAGTTTGGGAGGATGGTCTGTAGCACGCTACAAACTGGAAGGCAGTTTTGCCCACTGTTAGTTGCACATGGATGGTCTCAGATGCTTCGTGCAGTGCCACTAGCCTGGAGGTGTGGGTATCTTTGATGAAAATGGATACTCCCCCTCCTCTTGTGGTTCAGTCCGAGTTTTGGGGCCGAAAAGCATGGTATGAGGTATAGCCTGGTAGTGCTGGGGTGCTCTCGGGAGCCTTGAACCAGGTTTCTGTTACTGCACAAATATCGATATTCTCCATACTGAGGAGAGCCTCTAGTGCATGCATCTTGAGGTTTAGACTTCTGGCGTTTAGCAGCATTACCCTTAGTTTCTTTTTCCTTGTGTTGTCTAAGGAGGTGGGTTTGTCTTTTGAGCCTTGCCTAAAAAAGGCACTATGGGGAGGCAAGAGCTTTGGCCAGTATTCGAAAACCCCGGGGGTGACAGATGCAAACCGTCCCTAGCGAAGCAACGTGGCTCATCAAGAATGTCATCCCAGGCTGACAGACACTGGATCCCCTTTGAGTGACACCAATACTTTAGCCAATTGTTGAAAGTGATCCTTTTGTCTTTATACTGTGGTATTATTCTTGGTGAGGGTAAGATGCTACTCAAGGTCAGGGTCATACCGGCCTGGACCACATGAACAGAGAGCTCCTCTGTCTCTCCATGTAATCCAGGAAGGTGTGTCTCAGGTCATTCACACCAGCATGGACAATGACGGAGTCATATTTGTACTTGCTTTGGAGTGACCTGAGTGCTTGTGTTACGTGGCGGATCCTGGCACCCCACAGGCAGCTTACAGTGACCTTCTCCTTGTTCAGCCTGGTGAGAGGGACATCAGTGTGTCTGACAATAGAGTCACCTATTACAAGTGTATTAGGTGTGTTGTTTAGCCTTAAGGGCTGTGACTGTGTGGCACACTGACTTTGTGAACTATGTGATACATGGGTATTGTTGTGGGGTAGCAGTTGCTTGGATGTCTGCTTTTGGAGGTCTCTGTTGCTTGGGCAGATTTTTATTTAGATCCTCCGAGTATGTTTTTGTGTGTTTGTTTGGTTTGCTGTTGCGATAGGTCTATGTGAGACTGGATTTGTGGTGTGTCTGATTACCTTCTCCTCCAGACTGACCGTGCCAGTACTATGTTGAGAGAGGTCAGCCTCCAGTTTGGCTATAATTGCATCTCTCATATATTTGAGCTTGTTGGGAAGAGGAGAGAGTGGTCTGTGTTCATAAGGCAGTTAAAGTATCAGCAGCATATTATGGTGCTAATTAAACAGAAAATTATGTTGATTCCTGACTGTGCAGAACACAAAGATTTACAAGAGTTAATGCATTCTGCTGACCAAGTTGGTAAACATACTTTGCAGTGTGGTTTTGATGCTTTAGAAGCATCGTGCAGGGCTGCTGTCACTGGGTCTGTACTTAGAAAGCATGCTTGGCTTAAGCAACAAAACTTGCCAGATCATGTAAAAGCAAAATTACTGGATGCACCCTTAAACCAGAGCGCCTATTTGGCAGTAAAGCAGAAGTCCTCAAAAGGATGGAGGGAAAAAGCTAAATCTATGCAAACTGTTAAAGATTTCTTACAAGTACAGCCACATAGGTTCAGTAGGCTTTGGCCTTCAAAGAACTGGTCCTTTCCAGTCCCTTCCATGCCTTCTCAGTCCAAACCCAGGGGCAGCATACGACCAAGACTTCAGTCTCCGGTTATGCACAGTTCTAAGCAGTGGGGTGCTCCCATGTCCAAGAGGGAGTAATAAGCCACCCCACTATGGTAAAATTGCACAGTGACTTATCCGCAACTCCTCCAAGCTTTGCTCAACTACTTGTACTTTTAGGAGGAAAGCTCGCCCTGCATGCAAACAAACTGGGAATACATTACCCAAGACAAATGGATTTTAAACATTGTTTCCCTAGGGTACAGATTACACTTTCACTCACTCCAAACCCTAAGTGGATGGCCAGACCTCCCCTCAAACCAGTGGGCGGAAGCCCAAAAGCAAGTACTTTCTCTCCTCAGCATCAAGGCTGTTCAGCCTATCCCAGCAGAACAAAGGGGACGAGGCTTTTATTCAAGACTGTTCCTGGTTCCCAGAAAAGAAAACTCCTGGCGTCCTGTCCTGAATCTGTCTATTCTCAACACATTTCTGGTGGTTCCAAAATTCAAAATGCTAACACTCCCAACAGCTGCTAACTGTGCTAGCCAAGGATGCCTGGTTGGCAACCCTAGACCTAAAAGAAGCTTACCTGTACATCCCCATAAAGAAATCTTGCAGGAAATACCTATGCTTCAGGGTAGGTTCTATGCACAATCAGTTCTCTGCACTTCCCTTTGCCTTATCTACTGCGCCCAGGGTATTCACAAAGTGCCTAGCTCCAGCCACTGCATTTTGCAGGCGGAGAAGTATTCAGATTTACCCATACTTGGACGATTGCCTGATTCGGGCGGAAAGTCAGGACTTGCTGTTACAGCACCTGGCATTTGTAAAGGAACTTCTTCACTGGGGTACACCATCAACGAAAAGAAATCACACCTAGTACCCTGCCAACAGACTGTATTCCTGGGAGCAAGCTTGAACACAATTTCCCAGATGGCATTCCTCACTCCAGAGAAACAACTTTGACAACCTACTGGCCACAAAAACCCAGCTATCTGCAAGGAAAATACTGCAAGCTTTGGGGTTCATGGCCTCTTGCAGTGTGTTAATTCCATATGCAAGACTGCATATGAGGAAACTTCAATGGTATCTAAAACGTCTATGGTGTCAACATTCTCAGGACCTGGAAACAATAATTCCTATCATGCTTTGTCTAAGGGCAGAGTTTCTTTGGTGGGCAGAGGCCTGCAACCACAACAAGGGACTCCCTTTCACTCTACTCCCTGCCACCCAAACCCTAACAACAGATGCATCAGACTATGCATGGGTGCTCACATGGCAGCAGTGCATTCAGGGTAAATGGAACCCAAAGCAGATGCATCTGCATATCAGTCAGAAAGAAATGTTAGCTGTACAGAATGCTCTGACAGCCTTCAAAGACCTTATTCTTCCAGGACATCTATTGGTAAAGACAGACAGCATCACAGTTATGTGGTACATAAACAAGCAGGGGGGGAACCCATTCCCACCCACTCTGAAGACTAGCCATGGTGCTGTGGAACACAGCCTTGAGCAACCAAGTGAACCTGCAAGCTCAATTCCTGCCAGGCAAACTAAATTCACTGGCAGATGACTTAAGCAGAAATCTCATGGACCCACACGAATGGAAACTGGAACCCAAAATATTCAAGTTTTTGAGGAACAGATGGGGGGACACCAGCGGTAGACCTGTTTGCCTTCCCTCAGAACTATCAGTTGAACAAATACTGCACCAGAACTCCCCACAGTCAAGTTTGGTAAATGGATGCCCTGTTCTTTACCTGGGAAAGCCTCTCAGTCTATGCCTTTCCCCCTCTGCCTCTCCTCTCGTGGGTTCTACTAAAGATCAAATAGGATAAGCCAAGGACAGTCCTGATTGCACCAGACTGGTCATGCCAGCAATGGTACCCTCTCTTGCGCAGTCTGACATAGCTACAACCATGGCACCTGCCTCAGACCCCTTCCCTGCTGTCCCAGTGGGCGGGTCAGATTCTGCACCCTCAGCTTCAAACCCTGAACCTTGCAGCCTGGCTAATCCCCTGAACTCACCTCTAGCAACCCTCAGTAAGCAGGTGCTGGATGTCATTCTTGAGGCAAGGAGGCCCAGTACTAGAAAATCCTATTCAGAAAAGTGGAACAGATACTGTTCCTGGAGCCAGTCTCGGGATGGGCACAACAGTGCCCAACTTACCTCGTATACTAGATTACTTAACAGAAATGCTCCACAAGGGCCTATCCTTCTCTTCAATTAAGATTCATGCCTCAGCCATCTCAGCTCATTATAATGCTGGGCCCACCCCTCTTCTCTCATCCTCTGGTAAAACAGTTCCTTAGACGGGCCAAAAATTTAAGACGCCCCAGGAGAACTCCCACTCCAGCCTGGAACCTTAACTTTGTATTGGGAAAACTTACTTTTCTCCCCTTTGAACCAGCTGCTACAGCAGAGTTGAAATTCCTCTCTTGGAAAACAGCTTTAATTCTAGCCATCACTTCAGCAAGAAGAGTGTCTGTACTGCAAGCCCTTGTGGCAGTGGAACCCTTCGTCATCTTCCATGCGGACAGGGTTTCCCTCAGGACTTAACCCATCTTTTATGCCCAAGGTGGTGTCTAGTATGGCTTTAAACCAGTCCATTCATTTGCCTACTTTTTTCCCTAATCCTCAGAATAAAGGGGAAAGGATACTGGATTCTCTGGATGTGCATAGACAGCTTAGATTCTATTTGGTCAGGACTAAGCCTCTCAGAAAATCTGACCAACTGTTAGTTAGCTTTGCTGCAGGGACAGAGGGGAAGGCCATTTCAAAGCAAACCATTTCCAAATGGATAGCACACTGCATCCATTTCTGCAACAAGCACAACGGCAAATCTACCCCACAGTAGGTAAGAACACATTCCACTAGGGCTGCATCTACCTCTACTGCATTTCTCAGAGTCGTCCCTACCAGGGACATATCCTGGAAGCTGCAACCTGGAGCTCTCTACATACTTTCACCAAGCATTACCACTTGCCTATCTTTTCTAAATCCAGAGCTGGATTTGACACAGCAGTCGTACAGGGCCTGATTGCCAGCCCTAATGCTTCTTAATCTACCTCCACCCTTCCTTAGCTTTGGGAATCAACCCAAATGTGATGACTGCAGCAGTGAAACACTAAACATAGTATGTTCATCGTGTTACTCTGCTGCAGTCATCACACTTGGGTTATCCTGTTGTCAGGCAGTCCCGCAGTCGGCCTGAATTCCAAAGTCTTGGTCCGGCGTCGGTTGCTGTTGCTTCTTCCCTGACGTCAGTGCGCCAGGGGTATATATGATGCATCCGACGCCATTTTCTTCAGTCTTTCTTGCCGCGCGGTGCCCGAAGCAGAAGCAGCTCGCAAGTGCCGGTTGGCCGACTCCTGAGATTTTTGAAGTCAAATTTCAGATCCGAAGTCTTAAATAAAGCTAAGTACCCCGTTGGGGAAACTTTTCTTGCCTCAGACCGATGTCAGAAAAAGTTAACAATTGGTTTTCTTGTGGGAAGCTAATACCTCATAAGGATTTTCATTCTTATTGTATACCTTGCCTAGGCCCAGACCACGATGTCACTGGTTGTCGCTTTTGTGCTAGGTTCAGTAAGCGAACTATAAAACGACGCTTTGATTTCGCACGACACTACTTCGGTAGAAAATTTAATTGCACTATGCTGTCAGAGCAACCGACTACCGGCGTGCACAAAAAATGCAAAGATAAGGACAGGCAGCTTAGACCCAAGCCAGACTCCGAGGCCTCGGCTGGGCCAGTCTCCGGTTCACCAGTTTTCAGTGAGGCGCCTACGCATCCCCTGGCTACTGCAGAATAGGAACCCAAGACCGCTTCGGATCCTGTGGCGGAGAGTTCTAGGCCGACACAGCCATTTTCTTTAGGCCCTACCAACGACATTGCAGAGAGAGAAGCCTGTGCTGCAGAAACACCTTCGGTTTCTGAAGGTGTCTTCAGACCGACGACGCTCACTATAAAAACGTATCCTAAGCTTAAGACTCCTCTTAAACCAAAAAAGACTACACTTCAGTCTCCAGTTCAAGGCCCCATGCCTAACAAACAGATGCTTAAAATGGCTGAAGATTTGATCTCTTTAATCAGGGGTTCCCAACCCCCACCCGACAAAAGGCCTAGACAAGAGGAAGATTATGCCTCCTCTGATAGTGTCCATTTCCTCAGGCTCCTCTGATGAACAAGATTACTCCTTTCCCCCTTATGAAGATTCTGATGCTGAGGATTCCATTCCCTCAGCTTCTCCCCCTGAAGACTACTCCTTTGGGGAAACTTTACATACTATGAGGGAACATTTTCACTGGGAAGGTCAGGACTACTCTGACTCGAAGAAAAGGCTCACAGAGTTTCTTTTACTCCCCCAGCACAGACCACTTGCTATCCCCCCAGTTTTAGACATTGTGGATGATGTTTACTTAGAATCTAGTTTAAGTCCAGATTCTCTGCCTCCTGCTCCAGCCAAACCAGACAGATATTATAGAGTGCCTGACTCCCACAAATTCCTTTATAAAAGCCCTGTTGCTGACCCAGAGACTATCTCCTGGGGTCCCAAAGGGGCTAAAGCTTCTATGGCAAATAATCCTTTACCCTCTGAAAGGAACTCCAGAGCACTAGACAGGTGGGGGAAGAAGGTTTACACCTCAGCCACTGTAGCTATGTGAGCACTAAGTTGTCAATTTCACATGCTAAAATACCAGCAATTTCTAATTTCTCAAATGAAACAAAAGATGAGCACACACCCTCAACAGTCTGAATTGAAGGAAATGCAGGATCTGTTGCATGCAGCTGAACAGGTGGGCAAACATACTTTACAATGTGGATTTGATTCCGTAGAAGCTTCCTGTAGAGCAGCTGTTAACTGGGTCTGTTATACGTAGGCATGCTTGGTTAAAGGAACAAACTCTGCCTGATCATGTTAAAGCAAAGTTACTAGATGGATGTCCTATTTGGAGTTAAAGCAGAAGAAGTCTTAAAGAAAATGGAGGATAAGGCAAAATCTATGCAGACGGTCAAAGATTTCTTACAGGTTCAGCCCCCTCGCTTCAGTAGAAATTGGCCAACAAAAAATTGGCCCTTTCCAGCTACTGATAGACCTCAGAGGGGTAAATACAGACGCCCAAGAGGCAGAGGACAACCACAAACCCACTACAAACCTCGACAATGGGGCACTGCAACTCAGAAGGGAGGAGAAGACAGGCCCCAAACTACTGGAAGGCAAACACAATGACTTTGGCCTCATATGGCCAAGCAAAACTCTCTTTGCAGCTCCCTTGGGAGGAAAATTAGCACTTTTTTCAGACAACTGGCGCATCGTCACAAAAGACAAATGTGTCCTAGACATTATTTCACAAGGATATAGATTCCATTTCCCATGCCAAACCTGCCATAAAATCAATGGGCAGAGGCACAAAAACAAATTACAGCTCTCATGGACAGGAGAGCCATTCAACTGGTACCTACACGGGAGCAAGGCCAAGGATGTTACTCAAGACTCTTTCTAGTCCCCAGAAAGGACAATGCTTGGTCTGGACCTTTCAATTCTAAACACCTTCTTACAAGTACCCAAATTCAAGATGCTAACACTACAGCAGCTTCTTCCCATGTTGGGCAAGAAAGCATGGCTAGTAACGTCGGACCTCAAGGAGGCATACCTGCATGTCCCTATCAGACAAAATTGCAGAAGATACCTTCGTTTCATTGCAGGTTCAACCCATTACCAATTCTCTGCACTGCCCTTTGGCTTATCCACTGCGCCCAGGGTTTTCACAAAATGCCTGGCACCAGTAATTGCATACTGCAGACAAAGAGGAATTCAAATATACCCATACCTGGACGACTGCCTCATCCAAGCAGAAAGCAAGGACATCCTCTTACAACATCTGGCTTTTGTAAAACACCTTCTAAGTTGCCTAGGGTACACAGTTAACGAAAAGAAATCAAAACTAGTACCCTCACAGAATATGACATTCCTGGGTGCCAGCTTGAATACAACGGCCCAGATGGCTTATCTGACGCCAGACAAACTACAACTGACTCAATATTTCAAAACAATGGCAACAAAGACCCAACTCCCTGCAAGAAAAATTCTGCAGGCCTTGGGCTTCATGGCATCTTGCATACTACTACTACCATTTGCAAAGCTGCATATGAGGAAATTACAGTGGTACCTAAAAAGTATGGTCTCAACACAGCCACAGCTTGGACACAATGATATCTCTCATTCCCTGCCTTCAACAAGAGTTTCTATGGTGGTCACAGGCATGTCACCTCAACAAGGGTCAGCCTTTCACCTAGCCCCCAGCCAGGCAAACTATGACAACAGATGCATTGGACTATGCCTGGGGGGCACACCTGGCAGGACAGTGCGTTCAAGGCATATGGACTGCAGATCAAAGGAATCTGCACCTCAATCAAAAAGAAATGCTAGCTGTACAGAATGCCCTGACAGCCTTCAAGGACCTCTTGCATCCAGGACAGCTTACAATAAGGACGGGCAACACCACAGTAATGTGGTACATAAACAAGGGGGTACATACATACTCCTACCCTCTATGCAGGCAAGCAATGACCTTGTGGAACACAGCACTGGCTTACCAAGTTCAGCTACAAGCTCAATTCCTGCCAGGGAAAAAAGAACACATTGGCAGACGACCTCAGCAGAAATATCATGGATCCCCACGAGTGGAAACTGGATCCACAAAACTATCAGCTAACAAAAGTTTGTATAAGGGCACTTCACCATCAAGCTTGGAAAGTGGACGCACTCTCATTCAGTTGGAAAAACCTGACAAGTATATACCTTCCCTCCATTGCCCCTTCTCACAAAGGTGCTGCTGAAAGTCAGGAAGGAGAGACCCAGAATGATACTCATAGCCCCAGACTGGCCACGCCAGCACTGGTACCCACTACTAAGGAATATGGCCCAGGGCCCACCTTGGATTTTACCACAAATTGCTCATTTGCTCACACAGCAAGACAATCAGATTCTACACAGCCAGCTCAAAACCTTAAATTTGGCTGCATGGCAAATCACCTAAGCAACCAGCCAGCTCCTCTTCCTCAAGCAGTTGTGGATGTTATTCTAGAAGCTAGGAGGCCCAGCACCAAGGAAGGCCTACTCTGACAAATGGAAAAGGTTTTGCACCTGGAACCAAGCTAAAGGCCAAAATACCCTTCAGCCTCGCATACCTTAGATTCTACAGTATTTAACTGAGATGTTGCACAAAGGACATTCTTTTTCATCTATTAAAATCCACACCTCAGCTATTTCAGCCCACTACAACACGGATCCTCCCTTATTTTCACATCGGCTTCTAAGGCAGTTTCTCAGAGGGGCCAAAAACATTAGGCCCCCCAGGAGAGCACCTACACCAACCTGGGACCTCAACTTTGTTCTGGAAAAACTTACGCTACCTCCTTTTGAACCAGCTTTCTCTGCTGACCTAAAGTTTATATCATGGAAGACTGCCCTGCTGCTAGCAATAACTTCAGCCAGAAGAGTCTCAGAGATTCGGGCAGTAATGGCAGTAGAGCCTTTCATCATTTTCCATCAAGACAGAGTTTCTCTACGAACTAATCCCTCCTTTATGCCTAAGGTGGTATCCAGTGTGGCTCTAAATCAAACCATCCACTTACCGACCTTCTTTCCAAATCCACAGAACAAAGGAGAAAGACTCCTGCACTCCTTGGACATTCGCAGGCAACTACATTACTACTTGGATAAAACTAAGGTTTTCAGAAAATCTGACCAGCTCTTTGTTTCCTTTGCTGCAGCTTCACAAAGGAAGGCCATATCAAAACAGACCATTTCCAAATGGATAGGACACTGCATTCATTTTTGCTACACCCATCATGGAAAACCAGTTCCTGCTACCATAAGGCCCCACTCTACCAGGGCAGCAGCTACATCTACAGCCTTCCTCAGGGGGGTGCCAACCAAGGATATTTTGGAAGCTGCAACTTGGAGTTCAGTACACACCTTCACCAAACACTTTTTACTCTAGAGCTGGCTTTGCCACTGCAGTTCTGCAGGGCCTTCTAGCCTCCTCTAACCCTGTTTGACTCCACCTCCCATCCTTAGCTTTGGGATTCTACCCAAGTGTGATGACTGCAGCAGGGTAACACGATGAACATAGTACAGTTTTGTACCTACCATAAATGTAGATGTTTGAGTGTATCCCCTGCTGCAGTCCAGGTTACCCTCTCTCCATCCCCTCTGACCTAACTAACTAAAATTTTACAATACACGGATACTATCTTTGTGATGTATTTGCTTATAGCTGCAGGGATGTTTTGTTTGTGCTAAACTTTTTAGATTGGTACTATTTACTGACCACCTTTTTGGAGGCACCTGACATCTGGGGCAAGAAAAACTGAAGAAAATGGTGTCTGATGCATCATATATACCCCTGGCGCACTGACGTCAGGGAATAAGCGACAGCAACCAACGCCGGACCAAGACTTTGGAATTCAGGCCGACTGCGGGACCGCCTGACGACAGGATAACCAAGTGTGATGACTGCAACAGGGTATACACTCGAACATCTACATTTATGGTAGGTACAAAACTGTACTACAGTTGTGCACACTTACCATATATGTAGATGTTTGAGTGTATTCACTGTTGCAGTCCTGGTTACCCTCCCTCCAGCCCCCCTGATTGTCTTTGCTTTCACCTATCATTTTTGGTTTGGTATATGTTATACTATGTGTATTTGCTTTTTGCTGGGGGGTGTTCCACATCATATGATTGCTTCCTATTGTGGGGCACCTGACATCTAGGGCAAGAAAAACTGATGTAATGGTGTCGGCTGCATGTTTTATACCCCTGACGACCTGACGTCATGGAAGAAGCGACAGCATCCGATGCAGAAATCCCAAGACTCTGGTATTCAGGCTGGCTGAGGGCTACCTGCAGGCAGATAACCCAAATGTGATGACTACAACAGTGAATACACTCGAACATCTACATTTATGGTAAGTGTATACAATTGTACTTTCTGAGGACTGGTGCGCGCAGACGTCACATTTATGGCCAACGTACCAGCCATCACGTCAGATGTCCGATGCACTGAGAGAGACTGGAAAAGCTTTGGAAACCTGGCCGAAAAAGCTGATGGGAAGAAGGGTAAACCCTTTAGTGAATACTGCAACATGGAAGAGAAGGACATCTATGGTTATGGTAAGATTTTACACAGCTTTCCTTTCCGACTGGGACCCAGTCATCAGTTCAGAGCACTGCCCTTTGGCCACACCACATCCCCCAGGGTGTTCACAAAGTGCATGGCAGAGATACCTGCAGTTTTAAGTGAGTTGGTATTCCAAGTGATGTTCTTCGTGTTTCACTGTTGCAGTCATAACTGTAGGGTGCTCCTGCCGGCAGGCAGCCCGAGGTCGGCCAGAATCCCAAAGTCTGGGTCCGGCGTCGGCTGTATAAGCTAGTATCCTGACGTCAGTACGCCTTGGTACATAGCCCTCAGCCGACGCCATCTTCTCCAGTCTTTCTTGCCGTGCGGTGGAAAGCAGCTCGCAAAACGTTGGTTGGCGATTTTCGAACAGCATTTTTGGTTGTTGTCGGTCCGAAGTTGTTACTTCTCTTCTCAAAGCTAAGTACCCCGTTGGGGAATCTTTTCTTGTTCCTCCGATGTCAGAAAAAGTTAATAATTGTATAGCGTGGGAAACAAATACCTCATAAAGATTTCCACTCTTACTGTCTACCTTGCTTAGGCCCTGACCACGACGTTTCTTGTTGTCGGTTCTGTGCCAGGTTCAACTCTCGTACTATCAAGCGAAGGTACGATTGGGCTTTAAATTATTTTGGCAGACGCTTCAATTATAGAATGTCGTCGGACACTACCGGAGTTCAAAAGAAGCGCAAAGACATGCCTCCGAGGTCCAAACAGGACTCGTTGCAGCTGGAGCCAGCGTCCGGTTCGGCTGTCGTCAGTGAGGCGCTTTTGCAGCCCCTGTCGTCCGCCACTTCTGAACCGATGGCCGATACAGATTCCCACGGGGAGCCATCAAGGCCCACTACTTTAACCACTGCAGGACCTTCGGACGTCGCTCCTTCAGATGGGTCCGGAACCGCTGTGCAGGTACCGGCTTCTGAGGGGGTTTTCAGGCCTATTCACATTACCATTTCAAAGGCAAAGACAAAGACTCCTACTAAGTCTAAAGTTTCAGCTCAAGTTGCTTCTGAATCTACTCCCAAGACACAAAAACAATTATTGAGGATGGCTGAAGATTTGCTTACAATGATTAGGGGTTCTCACCCCCCCCCTCCTGAGAAAAGGCCTCGACAGGATGTTACTTTGGATTCCTCTGACCAGGCTTCTGTATCTTCTGTTTCTTCCTCTGATCAGGACTATTCCTTTCCCCCTTATGAGGATTCGGATGCTGAGGATTCTTTGCCCTCGGCCTCTCCGCCTGAGGATTTTTCTTTTGGGGAAACCCTGCATGAGATGAGGGAACATTTTCATTGGGAAGGACAGGAATATTCTGCTTCTAAAAAGAGGCTTAGAGAATTTCTTCTTCTTCCTCAGCATAGGCCTTTAGCTATCCCTCCTGTCTTGGACATTGTAGATGATGCTTTTACTGAGGCTAATTTGAATCCTGATTCCATGCCTCCTGCTCCTTCTAAGCCTGATAGATTTTATAGGGTTCCTGACTCTCATTTATTTTTATTTAAAATCCTTCTGCAGATCCTGAAACTATTTCTCAGGGCTCTAAGGCTGCTAAGGTTGCTACTTCTAAAATCCTATTCGCTCTGAGAAGGATTCTCGTGCTTTAGACAGGTGGGGTAAAAAGGTATATACTTCTGCTACCCTGTCTGTAAGGGCTTTAAATTGCCAATTTCATATGTTTAAATATCAGCAGTTTCTTTTGTCTGTTTTAAAGCAAAAGCTTGCTTCCCTCCCTGCTTGTGCAGAGGATAAGGAAATTCAGGATGTTTTGCATGCTACTGAACAGGTTAACAAGCATAGCTTACATTGTGGTTTTGATGCTTTGGATGGTTCCTGCAGGGCTGCTGCCTCTGGTACTGTGATTAGGAGACATGCCTGGCTTCGTGAACAAAGTTTACCTGAACAGGTTAAGGCTAAGTTATTAGATGCCCCTGTTCAACAAGATGTTCTTTTTGGTTCTAAGGCTGAGGAAGTTATTAAAAAGATGGAAGAAAAGGCAAAGTCCATGCAGACTGTAAAAGATTTCTTGCAAGTTCAGCCTCCTAGATTTTCCAGGAATTGGCCCTCTAAAAATTGGTCCTTTCCCACGTCTGACAGGCCTCAAAGGGGAAGATATAGACGCTCCAGAGGTTGTGGTCAAGGCCAGACCTTGTACAGATCTAGACAATGGACTGCTTCTTCACCTAGAAGGGGAGAAGACAGATCCCAATCTCAAAGAAAACAAACTCAATGACTCTCTCAGTTGGGCTTCAGGACCTCTTTACCTGGACGCCCCTCTCGGAGGAAAACTGTCTCTTTTTTACAGAAATTGGACACATATTACCCAGGACAGATGGGTATTGGACGTGATTTTAAAAGGTTACAAGTTCCACTTTCACACTTTGCCAAGGACTCGCGGTTGGCCAGATCTGCCAAAACTTCAATGGTCAGAGGCCTTAACTCAAGTGGATGCTCTGCTGGCCATGAGAGCCATAGAGCCTGTTCCACTCTCTGAAATGGGAAAAGGGTTTTATTCAAGGCTGTTTCTGGTTCCCAGAAAACAAAACTCATGGAGACCTATTCTGGACCTTTCTGTGTTAAACACCTTTTTGGAAATTCCAAAGTTCAAGATGCTTACTCTGCAACAGCTTATTCCAATGCTCTCTCAGGGCGCCTGGATGGTGACATTGGACTTAAAGGAAGCCTATTTGCATATCCCTATCAGACAAGAACGCAGGAAATTCCTCGGGTTCAAGGCAGGTTCGAGGCACTTTCAATTCTCTGTTCTGCCCTTTGGTTTATCTACTGCACCCAGAGTCTTCACCAAGTGCCTGGCACCAGTAGTGGCTTACTGCAGACTTCAGGGGATCCAGATTTACCCCTATTTGGACGACTGCCTTATTCAGGCAGACAGCAAAGATCTTCTGCTTCAACATCTGGACTTTGTTCAACGTCTTCTCCTACTACTGGGATTCTCAGTGAACATAAAAAAGTCACATTTGATCCCTTCTCAACAAATGGTATTCTTGGGAGCCCTTTTAAATACAACCTACAAAGGGCCTACCTCACTCCAGAAAAACAAACTCAGCTGGCTTCTACATTCAACACCTTGGCAACTCTGTCTCAGCTCACTGCAAGGAAATTCCTGCAGGCCCTGGGCTACATGGCTTCCTGCATTCTGTTGATTCCAAATGCAAGGCTTCACATGAGAAAGCTTCAATGGTATCCTGAAAAGTGTATGGTCACAGCATTACCACGATCTGGATATTCTGATTCCTCTGATCCCCTGCCTCCAGAAGGAGTTCCTCTGGTGGTCCAGGGCATGCATTTTAAACGAAGGAAAACCTTTTCGTCTCCCTCAACCTACTCAAATCCTAACCACGGACGCCTCTGATTATGCTTGGGGAGCACACTTTGTAGACAATTGCCAGCAGGGAACCTGGACAAAGGACCATCTTCACTGACACATCAATCTGAAGGAAATGTTGGCAGTTCAAAATGCCCTGTTAGCCTTCAAAAACCTTTTACAACCAGGGCCTCTGCTAATTCGCACAGACAACACCACGGTCATGTGGTACATCAACAAGCAAGGGGGTTCTCATTCATACCCCCTTTGCAGACTAGCTATGGGTTTATGGGACACAGCTCTAAATTTGAATCTGCATCTCCAGGCTCAATTCATTCCAGGGAAACAGAATCTCTTAGCAGACAGCCTAAGCAGAAACATTTCAGATCCTCACGAATGGATGCTAGACACCAACTTGTTCAACAGGATAACTGCAGTTTGGGGATGTCCCCAGATAGATCTGTTTGCATCCCATCTCAATCATCAGCTGCCTCGCTTTTGCACCAGGTCCTTCCACAAAACAGCTTGGAAAGTGGATGCCCTGTCCTTCAGCTGGAAAAGCCTTTCGGCATATGCCTTCCCTCCTCTTCCTCTACTGCCTCGAGTACTACTGAAGATAAAGCAGGACAAGCCCAAGTTCCTCATCTTGATTGCTCCAAATTGGCCTCGCCAGTTTTGGTATCCAACCTTAAAGCTCATGTTCTCGGGGCCTCCTTGGATTCTTCCACTGTACCCTTCGCTTCTGTCCCAGCATCAGGGTCAGTTACTACATTCCAACCTCAAGACCCTTTGCTTGGCAGCTTGGCTCTT
Source organism: Protopterus annectens (assembly GCF_019279795.1). Lineage (NCBI taxonomy): Eukaryota > Metazoa > Chordata > Ceratodontiformes > Protopteridae > Protopterus > Protopterus annectens. The sequence continues at coordinate 383,226,184 of NC_056747.1, read as the reverse complement.
CAAAGGAATTTGATTGCCTCTAGTCTTCCCAAACAAGTTTTGGATGTTCTTTTGGAAGCTAGACGGCCTAGCACTAGGAAATCTTATGCCTCTAAATGGAAGAGGTTTTCTATTTGGATGCAGGACCGAGGCTCTGATCCTCAGGTTCCTGATCTCTCCTCTATTTTGCTTTACCTTTCGGAACTTTTATCTAAGGGACTTTCCTTTTCCTCCATTAAGATTCATGCTTCTGCTATCTCTGCGCATTTCAGTTCTGACCCTCCTGTTTTTTCTCATCCTTTGGTGAAGCAGTTCTTGAGAGGGGCTAAAAATTTGCGGCCTCCAAGGACCCCTCCTGTCCCTGCTTGGGATCTTAATTATGTTTTAGAAAAACTTACTTTGCCTCCTTTTGAGCCTGCTGCATCTTCAGATATTAAGTTTCTATCTTGGAAGACTGTTCTTTTGTTAGCATTGATCTCTGCTAGAAGGGTCTCAGAGTTGCAAGCTCTCATGGCTGTGGAACCATACCTTATTTTCCATCAGGACAGAGTATCCTTGAGGACCAATCCTACTTTCATGCCTAAGGTGATTTCGAAAGTGGCCTTGAACCAGACAATTCACCTTCCTACTTTCTTTCCAAATCCTCAAAATAAAGGGGAAAGGATTTTGCATTCATTGGATGTGCACAGACAGTTACGATTTTACTTGGACAAGACTAAAGATTTCAGAAAGTCTAACCAATTGTTTGTTTCCTTTGCCTCCAGTTCTCTTGGAAAACCTATTTCTAAACAAACTATTTCCAAATGGATTGCTTATGGAATCAGATTTTGTTACACTCATCATGGGAAACAGTTTCCAGGTACCATTAGAAGTCATTCTACTAGAGCAGCTGCTACTTCTACAGCTTTCCTCAGAGGAGTGCCTACCAAGGATATCTTGGAAGCTGCCACTTGGAGTTCTGTGCATACTTTTTCCAAGCACTACAATCTCGCCTTGTTTTCTAAGTCTAGGGCAGGCTTTGCCTCTGCTGTGTTGCAGGGTATTCTTGCGTCCCTTCTTCTATCTAAAGCCCTCCTCTCTACACTGCTTTGGGATTCCACCCTACAGTTATGACTGCAACAGTGAAACACGAAGAACATAGTACAGTTGTGTACACCTACCATAAATGTAGATGTTCGAGTGTCTTCACTGTTGCAGTCGGGTTTCCTCCCTCCTATCCCCTCTTTCTCTCATATTTGTGGTGTATTTGTGTTTCCTTGTTGGATTCATTTTTGATTTGTTGGGGACTTCTGACATCTAGGGCAAGAAAGGCTGGAGAAGATGGCGTCGGCTGAGGGCTATGTACCAAGGCGTACTGACGTCAGGATACTAGCTTATACAGCCGACGCCGGACCCAGACTTTGGGATTCTGGCCGACCTCGGGCTGCCTGCCGGCAGGAGCACCCTACAGTTATGACTGCAACAGTGAAGACACTCGAACATCTACATTTATGGTAGGTGTACACAACTGTACTTTTCCATACTTGGACAACTGGCTCATTACCGCCCCAACCAGGCATCTACTAATAAGAACAAGAGATTAAGTACTCCAGACTTGTTCTCGTCTAGGGGTGGTCACTCATCTCGTGTAGTTAAGACGATGAGGCTCAGGTGTTTATGTATATTGTTACATACAAACACATCAGGCTTGATAGGAGCAACATAAAATATAAACAGACTGACCACTACACAAACATACATGCTTACACCTCTGCAGCTCACTACAAAATGTCAGTTTTGCTTGCACGTGCTTAGTAATGCACACATGCCAGCTCACTATAAAGCTTTTTAAAGGTACATACACCCTCTTTACTGAGCTGCCTTGCAGTGATAATGACATTTGAATAGGCCTGCAAATTATACAGACAGTGAACAAACGATGTCCAGGTTGCCGTTAATCTGGAACAAGGTCTGGAAATGTGACCTGATCCTGTAATGTAGCGGTTAGGCTTGGGTTTAGCAACAAGGACAGTCACAGATGAATGACCTGCTTTAGAAATCTGAGGGATATTCTCAGGAATTGGGATATTTGCTGGAATGTCCTCTGGAACTGGAGCATTGGATAACTCGTTCTGAGAACTAGAGTCATTCGCAGGCAAAATGTTGCAGTACTGGCTCTGACACCTGATGTTCTTCGTGTTTCACTGTTGCAGTCATCACAATTGGGTTATCTGCTTACAGTAGCCCTCAGTCGGTCTGATTAACAAAGTCTTGGGTCCTGCGTCGGTTGCTGTCCCTTCTTCCGTGACGTCAGATCGTCAGGGGTATAAAACTTGCAGCCGACGCCATTACATCAGTCTTTCTTGCCATGCGGTGCCCGAAGCAGAAGCAGTTTGCAAGTGCCAGTCGGCCGACTCCTGAAATTTTCATTTTCGAGCTTCAGAAACGAAGTCTTCAACTAAAAGCTAAGTACCCCATTGGGGAATCTTTCTCTTGCTCTAAACCGATTTCAAAGTAAATAACTGCATTACTTGTGGAAAGCAAATACCTCATAAAGATTTTCGTTTGTACTGTATTCCTTGCCTAGGCCCTGACCATGACGTACCTCGCTGTCTGTTTTGTGCCTTATTTAAACCAAGAACTATCCGTCGTCTGTATATTTTCGCTTCTAAATATTTTGGTGCTTGGTTCAATTATCCTGATATGTCTTCTGTAAGCCATCTGACTACAGACATTCCGAAAAAATGCAAAGGTAAAGACGGACACAGGCCACCTAGGTCCAAAGCTGCCGACGCTTCTCCTAATCCAGTCACCAGTTTGCTGGTACTCAGTGAGGCGGTTTCGCAGCCCCTGATACCCGCTACTTCAGATTCATTGACCTCTACTGAGACCCATTCAGAGTCCGGTATGCTGTGAGATGCTTCAGCTGTGGAACCTGCAGATGTCTCTACCTTGGATGGGTCTGGAGCCGCTGTGCAGGCACCGGCTTCTGAGAGTGTATTCAGACCTACTGACTTGCATATTAAACCGACACCATCTTCTTCTTCAAGGCTTAAAACTCGAACCATGCCTAGAAAACTGACACCCAGACCACATGGTCAGGCCTCTATGCCTAAAAAACCAGAATGGCTGAAGACCTTAGTACTTTAATCAGGAGAAGCCAGCCTTCCCCCCCTCTAAGAGACTTAGGACTGAGTTTGCTTCTGATACTTCTGACCAGGATGACCAGGATTTACCCTTATTTACTTATGAGGATTTTGATGCTAGGACTCTATTCCCTCTGCCCCCCCCCCCCCAGAGGATTTCTCTTTTGGTGAAACCTTGCATACTCTCAGGGAGCTTTTTCGTTGGGGAAAGTCAGGATTTCTCTCTGATTCTAAAGAGGCTTAGGGATTTCTTAACTCCTGCCCCAGCACAGGCCTTTAGCCATACCTGCTGTACTAGACATTGTTGATGCCTTTTCGGAATCTAGCTTGGTCCCTGACTCTTTACCTCCTGCTCCCAGAAAACCTGACAGATATTACAGGGTCCCTGACTCTCAAGTTCCTTTTTAAAAATCCTACTGTGGATCCTGAGACCATTTCACAGGGACCCAAGGGCATTAAAGCTACTACTGCCAAAAATCCTACCCCCTCTGATAGAGACTCCAGGGCGCTGGATAGATGGGGTAAGAAGGTTTACACTTCTGCACCTTTGACCATTAGGGCCTTAAACTGCCAGTTTCATATGTTAATAGTATCAGCAGCATATTATTGGATTGCTTAAACAGAAAATGATGTTGATTCCTGATTGTGCTGAAAATAAGGATTTACAGGATTTACTGCATCCAGCTGAACAAGTTGGAAAACATACTTTGCAATGTGGTTTTGATTCACTAGAGGCATCTTGCAGGGCTGCTGTAACTGGGTCTGTTCTGAGAAGGCATGCTTGGCTTAAGGAACAGTCCTTGCCAGATCATGTTAAAGCGAAATTACTGGATGCTCCCTTAAACCATGACTGCCTGATTGGCAACAAGGCAGAAGGAGTTCTTAAAAAGATGGAGGAAAAAGCTAAATCTATGCAAACTGTTAAAAGATTTTTTTTACAAGGACAACCTTCAAGGTTTAGTAGGCAATGGCCTTCCAAGTATTGGTCCTTTTCTGTCTCTTCCAGACCTTCTTGGTCCAAACTCAGATCCAGCAGAGCTCCCAGACTTCAGTCCCAGGGTACGCACAGGACTAAGTAGTGGGGGGCCTCAACTTCCAAATCTGGGAGTAATAAAACTCCCCCCTATGGTAAAACTGTCTCTGACTTCTTTTTAAAACTTCCAAGCACTTTTCAACTGACTGCCCCTTTTGGGAGAAAGATTGCTCTTCATGCAAAGAACTGGGAACTCATTACGCAGGACAGATTGGTTTTAAATATAGTGTTACTACAAATCTGAGACGCTGTGAAAAATATCCAATAAAGAAACACGAACGTTGAGAAAAAAAACACCTTTATAAAACAGCAAAGCTTTCGGGTTACACACCCTTCTTCAATACTAATATTAGTATTGAAGAAGGGTGTGTAACCCGAAAGCTTTACTGTTTTATAAAGGTGTTTTTTTTCTTAACGTTGGTGTTTCTTTTTTAAATAGTGTCCCAGGGATACAGATTTCACTTCCACGTGTTACCAACACCAAGCGGGTGGCCATATCTACCCCCAAATCAGTGGGCAGAGGTCCAAAAGCAAGTACTTTCTCTCATAAGCATGGGGGCTATTCAGTTGGTACCAGAAGAGGAAAAGGGACAAGGTTCTACTCGAGACTTTTCCTGGTACCCAGAAAAGACAATTCATGGCATCCTATCCTGGACCTGTCTACTCTAAATGCCTTTTTGGTGATTCCAGAATTCAAAATGCTGAACTCTTCACCAGTTGCTCCCTATGCTAGGCAAAAACATCTGGTTGGCAACACTAGATTTAAAGGAAGCATACCTGCACATCCCAGTCAGGGAATCTTGCAGAAGATACCTATGCTTCAAAGCAGGCTACGCGCACTATCAGTTCTCTGCACTGCCTTTTGGCTCATCTACTGTGGCCAGGGTATTCACAAAGTGCCTAGCTCCCGTCATTGCATTTTGCAGGCAAATATTCAAATGTACCCATACCTGGACGATTGTCTAATTCAGGCAGAAAGCCAGGACATACTTTTGAATCATCTGGCCTTTGTACAAAGGGTACTAACTTGTCTGGAGTACACCATAAACTAAAAGAATCACACCTGGTACCCTGTCAACAAATGATATTCCTGGGAGCAAGCTTGAATACAAATTCCCAGATGGCTTTCCTCACGCCAGAGAAACAAATGGCCACAAACACCTTGCTATCTGCAAGGCAAATATTACAAGCCTTGGGGTTCATGGCCTCCTGCATGCTTTTAATTCCATATGCAAGACTGCATATGAGGAAACTACAATGGTATCTAAAAAGACTATGGTGTCAACATTCTCAGGATCTAGAAGCAATTATTCCTATCATACCTTGCCTACACCTAGAGTTCCTTTGGTGGGCAGATGCTTGCCACCAAAACAAGGGACTACCATTCACACTACCCCTGCCGCTCAAACCCTAACAGAAGCATCAGACTATGCATGGGGGGCTCACCTGGCAGGGAAGTGCATTCAGGGAAAATGAAACCCAAGTCAAATGCACCTGCATATCAATCAAAAAGAAATGTTAGCTGTGCAGAATGCTCTGACAGCCTTCAAGAACTACATTCTTCCAGGGCAATTAATGGTAAAGATGGACAACACCACTGTTATGTGGTACATAAACAAGCAGGGGGATACATATTCTTACCCCCTCTGCAGACTAGCCATGGCATTGTGGAACATAGCCCTGAGCTACCAAGTGCATCTACAAGCTCAGTTCCTGCCAGGAAAACTAAATACACTGGCAGACGAACTAAGCAGAAACCTCATGGACCCACACGAGTGGAAATTGGAACCAAGGATTTTTCAACATGTTGACAAGCAAATGGGGGAGCCCAGATATAGACCGGTTTGCCTCTCCCTAGAACCATCAATTGGACAAATTTTGCACAAGGACTCCCAACAAACAAGCTTGGAAAGTGGATCCTCTGTCCTTCATCTGGAAAAACCTATCAGTTTATCCCTTTCCTCCTCTGCCTCTGCTCTTAGTACTACTAAATATCAAACAAGATAAACCAAGGACGATTTTGATTGCACCAGACTGGCCACGTCACCACTGGTACCCCCTCTTGCGCAGTGTGTCACTGTTGGCCCTGTGGCACCTGCCTCAGACTCTTACCCTATTGTCTCAGCAGGAGAACCAGATTCTGCACCCTCAGCTTGAAACACTGAACCTAGCAGCCTGGCTAATTAATCTCTCGTTTACCATCCTTCAGTAAACCAGTGATGGATATCATTTTAGAGGCAAGGAGGCCTAGTACTAGAAAATCTTATGCTGAAAAATGGAAAAGATTCTGTGCCTGGAACCAATCTGAAGGGATGAGCACAGCAGTGCCCAATTTACCTCGGATTTTTCAATACTTAACCGAGATGTTTCACAAGGGCCTGTCTTTCTCCTCCATTAAAATTCACACCTCCACTATTTCAGCTCATTATAACACAGAACCTCTCCTCTTCTCTCATCCACTGCTCAACCAGTTCCTCAGAGGGGCCAAAAATTTATGACCACCCTGGAGAATGCCAACTCCAGCCTGGGACCTTAACTTTGTATTGGAGAAAACTCACTCTTCCTCCTTTCGAGCCTGCAGCTACTGCAGACTTAAAATTCCTTTCTTGGAAAACAGCTTTCCTTTTAGCAATCACTTCAGCAAGAAGGGTATCTGAGTTTCAGGTCCTTATGGCAGTGGAGCCTTTCATCAACTTTCATGCGGACAGGGTGTCCCTCAGGACCAATCCCGCCTTCATGCCCAAGGTGATATCCAGTGTGGCCCTTAATCAGTCCATTCATTTGCCAACCTTCTTTCCTAATCCACAGAACAAAGGGGAATGGATTCTGCACTCCTTAGATGTGCACAGACCACTTAAATTCTACTTGGACAGGACTAAACCTCAAAGGAAATCTGAACAACTGCTGGTGGCATTTGCTGCAGGGGCAGAGGGGAAGGCTATTTCAAAGCAAACCATTTCCAAATGGATAGGCCAATGCATTCATTTCTGTTACAAGCACCATGGAAAACCTGTCCCACAGCGGATCAGACCCCACTCAACCAGGGCTGCATCTGCCTCTACAGCCTTTCTCTGAGGCGTCCCTACCAGGGACATCCTAGAAAGCTGTACCTGGATTTCTGTACTTTCTTTCACCAAGCATTACCATCTGCCAATTTTCTCTAAATCCAGAGCTGGCTTTGCCACTGCAGTCATGCAGGGCCTTATAGCTGGTCCTAATGCTATCTAAATTCCTCCTCCCATCCTTAGCTTTGGGAATCTACCCAATTTTGATGACTGCAATAGTGAAACACGAAGAACATAGTACAGTTGTGTACACTTACCGTAAATGTAGATGTTCGAGTGTATTCACTGTTGCAGTCCTGGTTACCCTTCCTCTAGCCCCCTTACTTCTTTTGACTGTACCTCTACTCTCCTTTACTATGCTCAAAAGCTTTGTGGTGTATTTGCTGTTTTGTTGGAGGTATAACCTTGTATATTTATAGATTTAATTGCTTCCCATTAGGGGAGCACCTGACATCTGGGGTAAGAAAAACTGATGTAATGGCATCTGCTGCATGTTTTATACCCCTGATGACCTGACGTCACGGAAGAAGGGACAGCAACCTACGCAGGACCCAAGACTTTATCAGGCTGACTGAGGGCTATTGCAAGCAGATAACCAAATTGTGATGACTGCAACAGTGAATACACTCGAACATCTGTATTTCTGGTAAGTGTACACAACTGTACTTTCTAAATGTTTCCAATTACATCTGAATTCCACTCCTTGTGATTCCACATTGTACGATGTCTGCTCTGGACATAAACGTTTCATGACTCAAGTCAGCCGAAGCCTTTTGCATTATGTATCCTCACTATATCCTCCTCCTGCAATAGATTGAGTCGCTTGCTGGTCTTATAATAGGACTTCTGGGACAAACGCTTTTTCATGAGTTGAGCTTTCACTGCTTTGTTAGTACATGGAGCCAACAAATTGTTACTGATTGGTAATGTGGTTCTGGTTTGTCCCTGCGTAGGTCTCTGGACAGACGAACCAAGATGTTTATCACGGGGAATGTTTGAGATTCAGGAGATTCCGAAAAACATTGGTATTGTCTCATTTCAGCTTCTCTAACTGTTTTGCACTTTGAATTATACATTCTGCCAAACTATTTCACTGTAGGTACTTAGGACTACTTGTAACGTGAATAAAGTCCCACTCTTCAACAAATCTCTTAAACTGCGGGCTTGTAAAGTGTGCACCATTGTTATGGGCTGGTGCATTATGGGTAATTGAGGAGCTCAAGAGCTTTTTGGTGGCCACAAGCTAAATTGGCCAAGTCAGATCCCAGGATTGGATCCAAACCCAACAGTTGAAGAATGGAAATGGACAACACAGATGGAACAATGTTCGTGTTTCATCGTTGCAGTCTTCCCATTTGGGTTATCTTCCTGCAGGTAGCCCTCAGCCGGCCTGAATACCAGTCTTCGGATTTCTGCATCGGATGCTGTCGCTTCTTCCTTGACATCAGGTCGTCAGGGGTATAAAACATGCAGCCGACGCTATTACATCAGTCTTTCTTGCTGCGCGGTGCCCAAAGCAGAAGCAGTTCGCAAGTGCCAGTCGGCCGACTCCTGAAATTTTTGTTTTCGAGTTTCAGAAACGAAGTCTTCAACTAAAAGCTAATTACCCCGTTGGCAATCCTTTTTCTTGCTCTAACCGATGTCAGTAAAAGTTAACAATTATCTTACCTGTGAAAAGCAAATACCTCATAGAGATTTTCATTCTTGCTGCATCCCCTGTTTAGGCCTAGACCACGACGTCCCTCTTCGGTTTTGTACCTTGTTCAACACCCGAACTATTCGTCGTCGGGCTGTTTTTGCAGCTAATTACTTTTGTACTCATTCTGTGTACTCCGAAATGGCTTTGTCAAGCCATCCGACTACCGATCTTCCGAAAAAAGTAAGGATAAAGACAGACTGCATAGGTCCAAAACTGCCAACGCTTCCGTTAAGCTAGTCGCCAGTCCGCCTGTACTCTGAGGTGCTTTCGCAGCCCCCGATACCCGCTACTTCTGATTCGCAGGCCTCTACTGAGACCCATTCGGAGTCCGGTATGCCGCGAGATGCTTCGACTATGGAACCTGCGGATGTCTCTTCCTTGGATGGGTCCAGAGCTGCTGTGCAGGCACCAGCTTTTGAGGGTGTATTCAGGCCTACAGGCATTCATATTAAACAGACGCCATCATTTTAATCCTGGCCTAAAACTTGCACTACGCCTAGAAAACCAACGACCAAACTGCATGCTCAGACCCATATGCCTAAAAAACAAATGCTTAGAATGGCTGAAGACCTTATTACCTTAATTAGGGGAAGCCAGCCGTATCAGTCTGAGACCTAGAACTGATTTTCTTTCTGATTCTTCTGATCAGGAAGCTGGTATTTCTTCTTCTGATTACCAGGATTTACTCATCTACTTATGAGGATTCTGATGCAGAGGATTCCATTCCTTCTGCTTCCACTCCAGAAGATTTTTCTTTTGGTGAAACCTTGCACACTCTTAGGGTGCCTTTCCCCTGGGAAAGCCAGGATTACACTGAGTCCAAAAAGAGTCTTAGGGAATTCTTACTCCTACCTCAGCATAGGCCTTTAGCTGTCCCTCCTGTTCTGGACATTGTAGATGATGCTTTCTTGGAATCCAGCCTTACCCCAGACACTTTACCTCCAGGTCCCACAAAACCTGACAGGTACTACAGAGTACCTGACTCTCAAGTTTCTCTTCAGGAATCCTTCTGCAGATCCAGAGACAATTTCCCAAGGACCAGAAGGCATTAAGGCTGCTGCTGCCAAAAATCCTACCCCTTCTGATAGAGATTCTAGTGCCTTTGACAGATTGGGTAAGAAGGTATACACTTCTGCTACTTTGACCGTTAGGGCTTTAAATTGCCAGTTTCATATGTTAAAGTATCAGCAGCATGTTATGGGGCTACTTAAACCGAAAATGTTGATTGCTGACTTTACTGAACACAAAGAATTGCAGGATTTAATGCATTCTGCAGAACAAATTGGTAAACATACTTTGCAATGTGGTTTTGACACTTTAAAAGCATATTGCAGGGCTGCTGTCACTGGGTCTGTACTTAGAAGGCATGCTTGGCTTAAGGAACAAAACTTGTCAGATCATGTAAAAGCTAAATTACTGGATGCTCCCTTAAACCAAGACCGCCTTTTTGGCAACAAAGCAGAAGTCCTCAAAAGGTTGGAGGAAAAAGCTAAATCTATGCAAACTGTTAAAAGATTTCCTGCAAGTACAACCTCCCAGATTCAGTAGGCATTGGCCTTCTAAAAACTGGTCCTTTCCAGTCCCTTCTAGGCCTTCTCAGTCCAAACCCAGGAACAGCAGACTACCTAGGCTACAGTCTCAGGCTATGCACAGACCTAAGCAGTGGGGGGCTCCCACTTCCAAAGCAGGGAGTTGTAAGTCACTCCCCTACGGAAAAATGGCACAATGACTTGACCTTAACCTTTCCAAGCCCTGCTCAAGTACCTGCTCCCTTAGGAGGAAAGCTCGCCCTGCATGCAAAATACTGTGAATTCATTACCCAGGACAAATGGGTTTTGAACATAGTTTCCCAAGGATACAGATTCCACTTCCACATGCTGCCAACCCCAAATGGTTGGTCAGAACTCCCCCCCAAATCAATGGGCGGAGGCCCAATGGCAGGTTTTCTCTCTCCTCAATATCCGGGCTATTCAACCTGTCCCAGCAGAACAAAGGGGACAAGGTTTTTATTAAAGACTTTTTCTGGTACCCAGAAAAGACTACAACTGGCGTCCTGTCCTGGACCTCTCTATTCTCAACACCTTTCTGGTAGTTCCAAAATTCAAAATGCTAACTCTGCGACAGCTTCTTCCCATGCTAGCCAGGGATACCTGGCTGGCAACCCTAGACTTAAAGGAAGCTTACCTGCACATCCCAATAAGGGAATCTTGCAGGAATTACCTATGTTTCAGGGCAGGCTCCATGCACTATCAGTTCTTTGCACTTCCCTTTGGCTTATCTACTGCACCCAGGGTATTCACAAAGTGTCTAGCTCCAGCCATTGCATTTTGCAGACAGAAATATTCAAATTTACCCATACTTGGACGATTGTCTGATTCAGGCAGAAAGCCAGGACTTGCTATTACAACACCTGGCATTCATAAAGAAACTTCTAACCTCACTGGGGTACACCATCAACGAAAAGAAATCCTCACCTAGTACCCTGCCAACAGATTGTATTCCTGGGAGCAAGCTTGATGGCATTCCTCACTCCAGAGAAACAAGTTTATTTGACAACCTACTTCAAACTATTGGCCACAAAACCCCAGCTATCTGCAAGAAAAATACTGCAAGCCCTGGGGTTCATGGCCTCTTGCATTCTACTAATTCCATATGCAAGACTGCTTATGAGGAAACTCTAGTGGTATCTAAAAAGCCTATGGTGTCAACATTCTCAGGACCTGGAGACAGTGATTTCTATCATTCCTTGTATCAAAACAGAGTTCCTTTGGTGGGCAGAGGCCTGCTACCACAACAAGGGACTCCCTTTCACTCTACCCCCTGCCGCCCTAACCCTAACAACAGACGCATCAGACTATGCATGGGAGGGGCTCAGGCACTGCATTCAGGGCAAATGGAACCCAAGACAGATGCACCTACATATCAATCAAAAAGAAATGTTAGCTGTACAGAATGCTCTAACAGCCTTCAAAGACCGTATTCTTCCAGGACAACTATTGGTAAAGACAGACAACACCACAGTTATGTGGTACATAAACGGGGGGTGGACCCACTCGTACCCTCTCTGCAGACTAGCCATAGCTCTATGGAACCACAGCTCTGTGGAACACAACCTTGAGCTACCAGGTACACCTGCAAGCTCAATTCCTGCCAGGCAAACTAAATTCACTGGCAGACGGCTTAAGCAGAAATCTCATGGACCCACACAAATGGAAACTAGAAACCAAAATATTCAACCTCTTGATAATGAAATGGGGGACTCCAGAGGTAGACCTGTTTGCATCCCCTCAGAATTACCAATTGAACAAATTCTGCACAAGAACTCCCCACAGCCAAGCTTGGAAAGTGGATGCCCTGTCCTTTACCTGGGAAAGTGCCTCAGTTTATGCCTTTCCCCCTCTGCCTTTCCTCTCGAAGGTTCTACTAAATGTCAAACAGGACAAGCCAAGGACAAAACTGATTGCACCAGACTGACCACGCCAGCACTGGTACCCCCTCTTGCGCAGTATGACACTGCTACAACCATTGCACCTGCCTCAGACCCATTCCCTGCTGTCCCAGTAGGTGAGCCAGATCCTGCACCCTCAGCTTCAAACCCTGAACCTTGCAGCCTGGCTAATTCCTTGAGCTCTCCCCTAGCATCCCTCCGTAAGCAGGTACTGGATGTCATTCTGGAGGCAAGGAGGCCTAGTACTAGAAAATCCTATGCTGAAAAGTGGAAAAGGTACTGCTCCTGGAACCTGGCTCAGGGGATGGGCACAACGGTGCCCAGCTTACCTCATATTCTGCAGTACTTAACAGAAATGCTCCACAAGGGCCTTTCCTTCTTGTCAATTAAAATTCATGCCTCTGCCATTTTAGTTCATTATAATACAGAGCCACCCCTCTTCTCTCACCCCTTGCTAAAGCAATTCCTTAGAGGGGCCAAAAATTTCAGACCCCCCCCCCCCCAGGAGAGCTCCCACTCCAGCCCCCCACAGGAGAGCTCCCACTCCAGCCCCCACACACAGGAGAGTTCCCACTCCAGCCCCCCACACACACAGGAGAGCTCCCACTCCAGCCCCCCCCCACAGGAGAGCTCCCACTCCAGCCTTGGGACCTTAACTTTGTATTGGAAAAAGCTCACTCTTCCTCCCTTTGAACTAGCTGCTACAGCAGAGTTGACATTCCTTAATTAGCTTTGCTGCAGTGCAGAGGGGAAGGCCATTTGAAAGCAGACCATTTCCAAATGGGGGATAGCCCATTGCATTCATTTCTGCTACAAGCACCATGGAAAACCTACCCCACAGGGGATAAGATCACATTCCACCAGGGCTGCATCTACCTCTGCGGCATTTCATTAGAGGGGTCCCTACCAGGGACATCCTAGAAGCTGCTACCTGGATCTCTGTACATACCTTTACCAAGCATTACCACTTGCTTGTCTTTTCTAAATCCAGAGCTGGATTTGCCACTGCAGTCTTGCAGGGATTAATAGCTGGCCCTAATGCTCTTTAACTTCCTCCTCCCTTCCTTAGCTTTGGGAATCTACCCAAATGTGATGACTGCAACAGTGAAACACTAAGAACATAGTACAGTTGTGTACACTTACCATAAATGTAGATGTCCGAGTGTTCACTGTTGCAGTCCTGGTTACCCTCCCTCCAGCCCCCTGACTTCTCTTGGGTCTACCTCTCCTTCTTGTTGGTATATTTATTTTTTCATGTGTATTTGTTTTTGATGGGGGGTTACCATACCATTTAATTGCTTCCTGTTGTGGTGCACCTGACATCTGGGGTAAGAAAAACTGATGTAATGGCGTTGGCTGCATGTTTTATACCTCTGACTACCTGACGTCAAGGAGGAAGCGACAGCATCCGACACAGAAATCCAAAGACTCTGGTATTCAGGCTGGTTGAGGGCTACCTGCAGGCAGATAACCCAAATGTGATGACTACAACAGTGAATACACTCTAACATCTACATTTGTGGTAAGTGTACACAATTGTACTTTATGGTGAGTACATAACTTTTTTTTTTCTTTTACTCAAAAGAATAAGAGACTTCCTAGAAGGTGGTTTCTGGACACACCTAAGCAGTGTTCCCGGGGTTCAAAGTCAACCTTTCCAGAGAAGTGAAATTCCTCATGACTATCTGCCTCCTCTTCCCAGCCCATCCCACCTTCCTTTCTAAAGTGCCCCGTTCCCTGTCAGCATGGCAATCAAAAACATCAGATAAATGCATTCTGTCTATCATTCAGTGGGGTTATGACATTTCTTGGGAGGCTTTTCCTCATTCCCGTAGGGTTTCTTAAGCCTCCCCAAAGCCGTATTCACCTTAATGTCCTCCTGTTCCTAATTTGCAGTATTCTTGGTGTGGGATTTCCTGCCTTCAGGCGACTCGTACATCTGCTTCTATACAAAAGCTTCAGCTTGGCTGTTGCAGCTACGTGGGATGTCACACGTAGGGCATAAACCAAGGACCTTGTGTCTGACATTTGCATGCTCAATCCTCAGAACTTTTCAGCCACAGATGACTTTGCATCGTACGGTCGCTCTCCAGACGTCGGATCAACTATAGAGAAGTAACTCGTTGGGTTTTTGCATTTCTGATATTTTACTGATCTTTCACATTGCTTAGGCTTGGTTGTTGTAGCTTTCAGCTGATGCCAGGGAAAAAGGGAAGTGCCAATGCAGGTGCCAAATTCCCCATAAGGACTCCCATGACAAATGTGTTTTCTGCTTAGGCCGGAAACCCGACCATAACTCCTGCCCTGTTTGTAAATCTTTTGTGCCTAAGACCTTACGTAGTCATTTGGCAGCTTTAAACCTTTACTTAGAAAATCAACACCTCAGACAGCTGGCTCTCAAGATGAATCCCACTTCGGAGGCCGCCCAAGAAGCCTAGGCCTTCATCGCCTGCCGCTTTACACCTGGACGCCCTGCCAACTACCGATGTAGGAGTTGAGCGCTCTGCGGGTCAGTCAGCTCCATCGACCTCACTCACGGAGGCCGTTGCACAGCCAGCGACCGGCACGTCCATGGAGCTTTATCAGCCACAGACTCCCGTCGATGTCGGGGGGGGGCAGATTTGGTGGTTCCTTCGACCGGGATCCAGACCTTGGATACAGCCACTGCCAAACCCAGCTCTAGACTGACTCCTAAGGCCACTCCAAAAAGAAGCAGAAAACAAACACATTATGCCTGCTTCTGAAGGCCCTCCAGACTGGGCGGCCTTCACCTCTTCTCTTATGCAGGCATTTGTGGCCCTCAGGCCTTCTGCCTCACCCATATCTACGTTGCCTCTGCTAAGCCCTAGGCCTCCCTCTGCTTCTCCCTTTCCCATGGCTCCCCCTCCTTGAGGAAGAACATGAATCTTCCTACTTTTTCTCGGATAAATCCATCTCTTATGCATTCCAGATTGCTTCTCCCAAGGACTATTATTCTCGTGATGAGGATTCTGTGGAAGGGGATTCTCCACCTGAAGACATTACATCACCAAAATGGAAGACTATTTCAAATGAGATACTTCCCAAATGACAGAAACCCAAAAAAGATACTTTGAACTGCTGCAGGTGAAGTCCTCCTCCCCTACAGCTGGGTACCCCCTGTTCTTCCAGCATACTTGGATGCCTTTACTGCAGCCTCTAGAACACCTGACTCTCAGCCTCCTCCACCTAAGTGCCCTGCCCGCTTCTACAAGGTGCCAGAGGAACATAAATTCCTCATAAAGCCACCCTTAGCAGCCCCAGCAGTGATTGCCACTGCTCCTGATGCAGTCTAGGTTGTTACCTTCTGCCTCCCTATTGCCCACGGATAAAGATAGCAAATCCATGGATAGGATAGGCAAGAAGGTGTACACGTCCTCCATTTTGGCCTCAGAGCCATTAACTATCAAGCACACATGACCAAGTATGCCCTAGACTTAGTATCCCAAGCCACCTCTATGCTAGCTTCAAATCCTGACAGTCCCATTAAAATGGATATCTCCTCCAAATTGTCCTTAGCACTACGGGTGGCTAGACACTCCATAAGATGCAGCTACAATGCTGCAAAAGCTTCTTCTTGCTCTGCAGCATCAGCATCTGTCCTTAGGAGCTATTCCTGGCTTAGACTACAGAATCTGCCAGAGGACTTCAAGTCCAAAATATTGCCCCCTCCCCCCCCCGATCACAACTTCCTCTTTGGAAAGCAATGTGCAGACCTGTGTAAGAATCTGCAAGAAAAAAGCAAAGAAATACAGGATATAAACCATCTCCTGGTATCCCCTATACCCAGATTTTATAGGAACTACCCCTGGCTAAGACTACCTTTGTTAGGCATAACCCGTATTCTGCTGCCTCCACTTTCAGACCCAGAAGAGGAACTAGAAGACATTCCTCATCCAGGCCTACTGGCCCACCTCCTCAGCCTAGACGACCCTTTAAGGACAGGGGAGATCCTATTAATGCGTGACTGCCTTCCCCATCTGCCCCCCTCAGCTCGACTTACCCACTGTCTCCCCTTCTGGCAAAACAATCACTACAGACCAATGGGTATTAATCATTATTCAAAAAGGGATGCTTTCTGTCCTTGAAACAAATTCCCCCCCTGGAATGGCATTCCATGTCCCCCAAAAAAACGATGCTATCTCCTTCCACAAATTCTGTCGGACCTGCAACAACAAGGCACAGTAGAGCCTGTTCCCACAAGGCAAGAAGGAAAGGGATTCTACTCCCGTCTTTTCCTGGTCCCGCGAAAGGACTGTCCCTGGAGACCCATTTTGGATCTCTCCTTCCTAAACCTTTACCTGCAGGTACCCACCTTCAAAATGCTGTCACATGTTCTTCGTGTTTCACTGTTGCAGTCATTACATTTGGGTAATCTGCTGGCAGGTTGCACTCAGTTGGCCTGATTAACAAAGTCTTTGGTCCTGTGTCAGTTGCTGTCCCTTCTTCCATGACGTCAGGGGTGTAAAACATGCAGCTGATGCCATTTTCATCAGTCTTCCTTGCCGTGCGGTGCCCGAAGCAGAAGCAGTTCGCAAGTGCTGGTCGGCCATCTCCTGAAATTTTCATTTTCGAGTTTCAGAACCGAAGTCTTCAATCTAAAGCTAAGTACCCCGTTGGGGAAACTTTTTCTTGCTCCTTACCGATGTCAGTAAAAGTTAATAATTGTATTACTTGTGGGAAGCAAGTACCTCATAAGGATTTTCATTTGTACTGTATTCCTTGCCTAGGCCCTGACCACAACGTGCCTTGTTGTCGGTTTTGTGCTAAATTTAACCAACGCACTATTAAGCATCGGTATATTTTTGCATCTAAATTTTTTGGCTCAAGATTTAACTATCCAGATATGTCGTGTGTTAGCAATCAGACTACCGGAATATACAAAAAACGCGAAGAAAAAGACAGAGACAGACCATCGAAGTCCAAAACCAATGACAAAGCTTCTCCTAAGCCAGTCGCCGGTTCGCCGGTATTCAGTGAGGCACTTTCACAGCCCCTGATACCAGCTACTTTTGATTTGCAGGCCTCTACTGAGACCCATTCGGAGTCCGGTATGCCGCGAGACACTAAGTATTGAACCCGCGGATGTGTCTACCTTAGATGGTTCCGGAGCCGCTGAGCAGGCCACCGTCTTCTGAGGGTGTTTTCAGGCCTAAAGATTTATTTATTATTTCCAGTTTGATTACCGGGGTGGTCCAATTGGCTCAAGGAGCCCGTTTTCATTGGAGGCCCGGGAGAAAAGCTCCAAAATTACAAAATTAGAATAAAAAATTAAAAATAAATCATAGCATTATATAATATTTTAAACAAAATGTAAAAAGATACAGTGAGATATAGCTAAAATACAGTGCTTTAAAAAAGATAGAAAACTTGAGGATAGTTCATGATATACATGCAGTATTTTAAAGTAATGTAAAATGATACATTGAGATGTAGGAAAAATACAGTGCATTAAGAAAAAGATAGAAAACTAGAGGATAGTTCATGATATACACGCATGGCAAGTAGGTTAGCTATTGGAAAGTGAAAATTGTAGTAGGAAATATATACACAAAATGAGGAGAAAGGAAAGAGAGGCAGTAGAGAAAGAGACAATTTATTGGAAAATGATTCAGATGTGATAAGAGGGAGATATACAGAAGAGAAAGAGGCTAATGTTTAGTAGAAAAGTATTTAGATAATGTCATTTGTTAGTCAATTTTATATAGATTTAGAGGGAAGAAGTATATAGGGAGGGAGTAGAGAAAAGATTATGCATAGTATTTACATTATGTACATTAAAGTTTTAGAAATTATGTTAGAATTGGCAAGGGGAAGATGTTGGGAAAGAACAGCATGGGGTAGAAGTACTTAGTGAAGTACTAGTAGGAGTGAGTTTAGTAGGATTACGGGGGTAGAGAGCAATTACATTTCCAATTATGGGAGAGATGGGAATGTAGCTGGGATTTCAAGTGTTCAAAGTTTTTAGAGACTCTTAGAGAGGGTGGAAAAGAGTTCCATTTTTTTGCCAAGTAGTAGGATAGCAGTGACTGGCCAGCGGGACGTTTTGGTTTGTAAATAGAAATTTGATTTTGTTGGGCAGCTGTTAGGGGTCTGTGAGGAGTGTAAGATGGTAGGATATATGTTAGAGCAGGACATGCAGTAGGTTTAAAGATTAATTTGTGGGCTGTAGTGAGTTGGAGGTAGTTGGGAAGCTCTAGCCATTTTAGTATGTGTAGAGCGGTGCAATGGTGGGAGGAGTGTTTAGATTTAGTAGCGAATTTGGAGATTTTGTTGTAACAGATTTCTAGTTTTGAAGAGATGGAAGAAGCAAGGTTGGTTAGTAGAGGGGTACCGTGTAATAGTGATGGTTGTAAGTAGGTGGTGGCAAGAGTTTGCCTTGTAGAGAGAGAGAGGGAGGGAGAGTTTCTGTATAGTATACCAAGTTTTCTTAATATTAATTGGACATAAGTATCGAATTTCAGGTGTTCATCAATAGTAACACCAAGAAGTTTAGCGAAGGGGACAACTTCTATAGAGGAGTTGGCATGACTGATAATATTGAAAGATTGTCTGTCAAGGGGAAGTGTTTTTGAGGGAGAGATAAGTAGGAATTTGGATTTATTTGCATTAAGGGAGAGGTGGTTTTGAACCTTCCAGTTCTCAGTAGTTGTAAAGGCAGATTGGGTAAGTGCCTGGAGAGCAAGAAGATTAGGAGCAGAGCAGATTAAAGTAGTCATCTGCGTACTGCACTATGTTAGTTTTGGGAATGGCAACTTGGAAATCATTGGTAAATTCATGGAAGAGCATTGGACTGAGTATCGAACCCTGGGGAACCCCGTTTGGGGTAGGAAGGAAGGTTGAGGTACCCGTTTTCCATTTTACGGCCTGGGATCTGTCAGAAAGATAACTCTTAAACCAGGTAAGGGAGTTTTGAGAGAGATTGAGGTTAGATAGGTGAGTTAGAAAGTGGGGGAGAGAGACCGTGTTGAATGCCTTGGAGAGATCTAGAAGTACAGGGGATACAATTTCTCTAGAGTCACGAGAGTGGTTTACTATGTCTAAAAGTGAGAGGAGAGCAGTTATTGTACTATGGCCAGGGCGGAAGCCATATTGAGTAGAGGTGAGGAGGTGGTTATCGATAAGGAAGGGCATAAGTTGGAGGTGGATGCATTTTTCAAGAATTGTTGAGATTGGGGAGAGAATGGCTATTGGATGGAAATTAAAGATGTTATTATTTTTGCCTCCTTTGTGAAGAGGTAGGATAAATGCAGCACGCCACAATTTGGGGACATAACATTCATGAATGGATCGGTTAATGAGAATACTAATGGGAATGGCAATACCATCTGCAGCAAGCTTTAGAAAGAGTGAGGGGATATTGTCAGGGACATTGGAGCATGGCTTGAGTCTGGAGAGAAGCTTTTTTATATAAGAGGTAGAGATGGGTTTTAGATGAAAAGTGGGGGTAGGGTTGGGAGAGGGAGATTGAGTAGAGGAAGGGAAGGAGGGATTGAGTGGAGGGGAGGAGATGTGATTGGGGAATTGTGTTAGTGAGTTCAGCTATGGAGTTGGTAAAGAAGGAGTTGAATAGAGTGGCGATGTTGTGTCTGTTTTATTGTCATCAGGACAAGGGTTGTTTTTTGTACCCGGGTGCAGAAGAGAGTTGGAGTTCCAGAATTGTTTTGGGTTTTTTTGAATGAGTAGACTGTAGTTTAGTATAATGGGATTTTTTGTCTTTTGTAATATGCTTTTTGGTTAGGTTACAGAGTTGCTTATATTTCCGGAGGGTGTCGGGGAGTTGTAAAGTTTCCAGGTCTTCTCTTTGTTGCATAAGTGTTTTAGTGTCTTTAGTTAGCCATGGGGCGGAGTTGGGTTTTATTTGCTTTGTTCTAGGTGGGGCTTGGGTGTTTAGAATGTCTAGGAAGGTTGTAAAAGAAATCTATGGCTTTATCTAGGGGAAGAGATTTTAGATTGTTCCAGTTTGTTAGTTTAAGTGTTTCAGAGAATATAGAAGGGTTAAATTTTTTGAGATTACGAGTATAGGTATATTGGTGTTGGTGTGGGGAGGAGTGGGTTGCTCGGAGAATGAAAGCTGGGAGATGGTCACTCATGGTGTCTGGTAAGATACCAGAATGTGATATCTTGTTAGGGTGAGAGAATAAGATCCAGTCCAGAGTGGACCCTGGGGGGTTGATTGTATTAGATGTGGTAATGCCATTTGTTAGTTGAGTGAAGTTGAGTAGATTTATAGATAAGGAGGGATTATTGTTATTAATTTTGTTCCAGTCTATGTTCACTTCACCTAATATGTATGTCTCAAGTTTAATATTAGTTGTGGCCCATAGTAGAATGGTTTCAAGAGTAGAGATATTTCCAGGGGGCATGTAGATGGCCATAATGCAAATACTTTTATAGTTATTCGTTTTGAGTATTCCCATGATTAGTTCAGCATTGTTAAATTGAGGAATGGGGTTTTGGTAAGGACTGAGGTTAAGTAGGCTATTATAGATTAAGACTACTTCTCCTCCTTTTTTGTTTTGGCGGTCACATCTGAATCCTTGAAAGCCAGGGGGGAGGATCTCTTGAGTCAGTAATGTGGGGTTTTAGCCATGTCTCTGAGACTGCTACTATATCAGGTAGAGTATGGTTAAGCCAGGCATGGAAGAGAGCTGTTTTGTTTTTTAAACTCTGGGTATTGATTGTAACTAGCTTAAGGAATTTGTGGTTGGAAGTATTGGGTGAGGTAGGGAGAGAAAAGTTAGTACTAGTCTGAGTTCCAGGGTTGGGGGTGGATATCTCCTGCTAGGAAAAGCAGGTTAGAGGAAGAAAGGAACTGGATCTTTGAATTAGTACTAGTAGTTTGTGGGAAGAACAGTTTTGCTTTGGGAGTATGATATTTAATTGAGTAGGGGAGCAGTTTGAGTTTAAAATAGTGAAGTAGGTTTGGTTGAATTAGACAGGGTGATATGATGTGAAAGTGGGATGTGAAGGGGTGGAAAAGGTGGAGGTGGGTTAGGAAGAGAAGGGAGGAAGTTTGTAAGAGGAATAGGAGGTAGCAGAGAAAACAGCTATTAGGAGCAGAGTAATAATAGGGGAGATGAGAAGAGTCTGTGGAAGTGGAGATGTCATCATTGATTTGAATTAAGTATAAAGGGAAGTTTCAGGACGTTGTGGGGAATGTTTTAGGGTAAAGAGGGAGGAGTGCGACTGAGAGAATAGGAAGATATAGGATGGAGAGAGGGGAGGGAATAGTTAATTGAATGGAATTTGGGCATGGGAGGTGTAGTGATGAGATTGGTTGGAGAAGTGGGGGAGGAGAGATTGGGTAAGAATAAATGTAGGTGTACTGGAGGTGGGTGAGATTTGGGGGTAGGGTATGGGAGCGGAGTGAGCCCGCAGGGTCAAAGGAGTGGGGCAGACCCAAAGGAAGGACAAGCAGGGAGAAAAATAAGCAGTATAGTAGAAGGTAAGAACAGGGGAAGGTAAGTAAGGAAGGCAGAGGTTGTGGGTGAAAGGAATGGAAAATTATGAGGCTGTAGGGAGAGTAAGGGCTAGTATAGGGCTAGGGATGAAGAAGAGGAGGGCGAGATACTAAGATACTATGGTTTATAAATTATAGTAAGAGGAAAGAAGTGAGATAAGTGAATTAGAGGTGGATGAAGACAGCCATCTAGTGGTTGAAATCTGTAATTACAATGAGAGGAGACCACAGTAGAAGGTTGGAAGAAAAAAAGAATTCAGAAGGGAAAGATTTGGAGTTAGAAATACTACAAAGGCTGGGATGACTTTGGTAAGGAGGGTACGAAGTACAAGAAAGCAAGCAGAGGGGGGTATGGCTGCTGGCTGTTATGGCGGTTTAAACTAGACACCTAGCAAGTATCACAATGCTAACACACACATGTAGAAGAAGATAGAAACTTATTTTAACATACAATCTTAGTTTATCTTGGATTTCAGTCTAGGGGATACTTTGGTTACCCAGGTGAGGAGATACACAAGCAAGGTAAGGTAGGTGAATATAGTTGGTCTTTGAAGTCCAGCAGGGCACAACCGGAAGTAGTAGTAGTAGGTAAAAGTAGTTTGCACAACTGGAGAAAAATAAAGGGAGAAGAAAGTTGTAATGGATACTAGGTATATAACAGGAGAGATGTATGTTAGTCAGCAAAATTAAGAGCAAAAACACATTAGCTAGTCCAATAACATAAAAATAGCATCAGGTGTAGTATCTTCTGAAACTAGGCACAAGCACTTGAACTTTTCCTTTTTTTTTTTTTTTTTTTTTTTTTTTTTTTTTTTTTTTTAAGAATGAAATAAAACCGGTATATTTAAAACATTGCGGCTAGGACAAATCAATTGCATAGTAAAATAACGTAGCTGGAATTAAGCTAATAAACTAAAAATATAGCAGCTAGAGTCCAAACATTGTAGCCAGAGTTAGAGTGCAGTAAAAATATTTTAGCTATATTTCAACATCAGGCGATATTCCATCATGAGATTAGGCACAAAAAGAAAACATGAGCATGTATCCCTTTAGAATAAACACATCGCAAGTAGACTTACAATATTATATCTAAAGAGAAGCGCATGAATACATGACTGTTTCACAGTGTGTATAGAAATGGTATCAGGTTAAGTGAGGCAAGTAACCTCAAAAGAACAACCAAGTGTGCCCACAGGAGACAAATAAAACAGCAGGTTACCGCTTATATGGTAGAGGTACAATGTTCACTAGTGCAGGAGGATTTATGAGTAGAAGCAGAACGATTACATTGGCGCTGTTGCAGCTAAGGGCACGCTGCCATAAATGTCGGTATGAAGGGTGTTACTAAGTTGACTATCAGCATTAGGCCCAGGAACACATGGGGCAGGTCTAGCATGTGAACAATTCTAACTGGCAAACGCAGGTAAAGCTGTTGCATTGCCTATTTACTTCTAGCTTAGAGTTGCGTTTAAGTTAGACCATTAGGTTATATATTTCCTTTTTTTTTTTTTTATCCGAGTGGTAATCCTCAGGTCTAGCATATGAACAATTCTAACTGGCAGGCGCAGGATAAAGCTATCGCATTGCCTATTTACTCCTAGCGTAGAATTGCGTTTGTTAGGTAAGACCATTAGGTTATATATTTCTTTTTCTTTTTATCAGAGTGGTAATCCGCGACTAAATTGAGACTAATTGCTGCACTGAAGTTTGACAACGCGCTGTTGCTGTTTGTAAGCGCAAGGGTGACTGTAAAACCTCAGTGTGGCTAGGTTAGAAGGCTAACACATGCTGGTGGTTAACAGAGAGGACTCCAGCCCAATTACTATACAATTAAGCACCTTTTGTAGGGTGAGTTGTGCGGAGGAGCAAGAATAGTTGTCCGCCAACTGTTGTCATACAAGCTATGGGACAATCACGTGTACCAGTGATAGCAGTGGATAAAAATAAGAAAGCAAAAATGGTACAATACTATTTGGAAGAACAAAATAATAGTTACATTTGCCAGATAAGCATGCAACTCAAGCATCATGAAGTTGGTAGTGCTGGCTAGGTTCCTAGCTTTGCAATGATTCCATTTAGGACCCGCGGTGTGCGACAGAGGTCATTTACAAAATATGCATATGGGTGGATTCTATGCATTACAGTTCGCAGAGCTGTGTTGCAAAAAAATAATCAATAGAATATGTCATAAATACCCAAGTAAAACAGATACACACTTACACTTACATAGTAAATACGAAGTTCTGAAGTAGTTAACTTCATTTGTCAGCAACCTTTGGGAATCGGATCTGACCTCGGATTCGAGCCGGCAATCTTTCATAGCTTAGATCCGAGCTCCTAGCTCCTCCCCTTCACCCATAATCCCCTGCCAACCCCGACTGACCTCAGATCTAGTTTGTCGCGCTTCTTGTCAGCAGCTAGGTTTTCGAGCTCCTGGTGTCGTAGGGTTTTGAGAGAGATTTTCAAATTTTATTATCCCATTAAGTGTCTTGTGAGTGTTGTGTGGTCAGGTTTCCCTTTTTTTGACTAAAACTATCCTAGTTTATACCTCCTTTTAGTTAAACTTGCCCTCCCTTCCCTTCACTGGTCGTAGTGTTGTGTGTGTTGTGTGTTTGGGGCCCAACGAGTGGATTTTTCTTTAAAATGTCTGAGGCCCCAAAACCCATCTTTTCCAAGTGCACCGAGTGTGGCCATAAGCTCTCCCCAGCGGATGGCCACACTCTGTGTGCGCGGTGCTTTGGGGTTGAACACCTTTCCTCTGGGTGTTCCATCTGTGCGGTGTTCAACCCCAGGGCACTTAAGGACCGAAGGTCGAAGTTGATCCTAACGGGACTTTTGCCCCCGGATTCGGTTTCGGCCTCCGGTGCTTCTGTGGCCTCCTCCACGGCTTCGGCGGCGGCCACTCCTGCCTCTCTCCCTCCAGTCGGGACTCAAACTCCCAATGCAGCTCCGGAAGAGAGGGAGGCCAGGAAAGAAAAAAGGAGGGAGAAGCACCACAAGCGGTGGGCCAAGGCCTCCGCGTCGCCCCACCCCTGGCTAAACGGTCTTCTCCCTCCAGGGCTTCCTGGTCTCCTCCTTCTCGGATCCGGTCTCCGTGCTTCTCACCAGGCCCCGAGGAGGAGACCCGATCTCTGTCGAGGTCACCGAGGCGGCACTCCCAGCCAGCCTCAGTGGCCTCTTTGAGATCGACTCGCAGCCTTTCCGATGCAGATTTGGACCGGATGATGCGAAGGTTTCTCCAGGCCCAGCTGCAGATGGGAGTGCTCCTGCCCCCCCCCCCCTCCAGGGGGGAGCTCGACACCTTTCTTTGCCCAGATAGCTCCTTCTCCGACCCGCTTTCCGGGTTCGGAGCCGAGCAGCCTTGGAGCCGGAGGTGGGTCGGCGCCGACAGTATCGGGTACTTCAGCGCAGACTCTTCCCTCGAGCCTGTCCGGTCCATTTTTGTCAAATCCGGGCTCTCCGAGCCGTGGGCTGAGCGTCGGATCCGAGGGAATCAGTGTGTCTTCGGCTCCGTCTAGGTCTGAGCACACTGGTCCGTCGGATCTGATGGCTTCGGTGCCAGCCCCGATCCATCCATCGGATCCGAGCAAGGGTCTGCTCTCGGATCCCAGAGAGAGTAGCTCTCCTTCGGCTTTTGATGTGGTGGAGAGGGCTCTGTCGAGTGCTTCCAGGCCCCCAATCCTTGCTATGGCTCCACCCCGCACTCCCTCTCTGTTGGGTCCGGCTTCCATCACCCGGCCCCAGGGACAGCCTGCTTTGATGTCCCAGGTCATTCCCTTGGAACAGGACGTGGCTGGTGAGACGTCCTCGGACAGCCTCCCCTCCCCCGAGGACATCACTCACAAGCGAAAGTGCAAGAGGAGGCATGTGGACTCCCCCGAGTCCTTGACTGATGACACGGATTTGGATGAAGGGGAAGGCTCCCCTAGGTCACCCCCCCGAGGATATCTCCTTCAGAGACATCATGGAAATGCTCAGGATAAGAGGGGGGTTGGTCTGCCCCCAAGGCTTCCTCTGACGAATCCGTGTTCCTGGAGGCGTTCGAAGCAGGCCCATCTACCTCTTGGGTGTCCCCTCCGCCTGACCCCTTAGTGGACCTTATTACCACTAGGACGTGGAAGGAGCCAGGCACTGTGGAGCCAGTCCCCAAATGCCCAGACAAGATTCTTAGTCCGTCCTCCGAGAGGTCCCATTGGAGCAAGGGTCCCCCCGTAGATGCCATGTTGGTGGCGGCGGCCACCAAGAGGGAATTAGCTCAGGAGAGTCCCTCTGTCCATCCACCGAGCATGGAGTCCCATTTGGACCGTTTAGGGAAGTGGGCATTTAGTTCAGCGACCTTCTCGGTGAGGTCTCTGAACTACATGGCACATGTTATTCGACTGCAGCGGGACCTTATCAAAGAGTACGCTGCGTCGCCCCCGGAGTCCATGTCGGTGGAGAACAAACGGTTGTACTCCACTTGGATGGCCACTCTCAGGTCCATATCTAACACCTCTATGCGGCTGTTGTCCCACGCCACAGAGGGAGCCGCTAGAGCCAGCGGAGCAGGCCTCGTCATGCGACGTCAGGCCCAGCTCCGGCATTGCGATTTCATGGAACCCTTCAAGGCGTCATTTGCAAATGCCCCTTTCGATGGTTCTGCCCTGTTTGGCAAGACCGTTCGCGAGACTTTGGTCCAGAGCGAAAAGAACGGGAAGACGTCGTCTGCCGTCGGAGTCCGCTTCTCTGCTCCCCAGAGGTCCTTCTCCAAGAACCGAAAGGGAGAGAAGATGATGTGGTTCCAGAAGTTGCAACAATCCCAGTCCGCTCCAGATCACCAGTCCTTCCATGGCAGAGGAGGACAGGGTGAACGCCGCCCTAGAGGCAGAGGGGGCCTGAGGAACAGTGGGTCCAGAGAAGCTTTCTCTGACCGGCCCACCCAGCGACCCTGAGGGGTTGCCCGACTGCTCCTCTGGAGGCAGTCGGGGGACATTTTTCGAGGCACCTGGCAGCTTGGGAGTCCATCACTGGTGCTTCACATCATATCCAGAGGATACCAAGTTCCCTTTTCTCATCCCTCACGAACCCAAACGCCTCCCCGACGTCCAAGCCGATCAGAGGGAGGCCGCAGCTGCGGAAATTCAACAGCTCTTAGGAAAAAGAGCCATCCAACACGTCCCCCCAGACCAGTTCGGATAGGGTTACTACTCCAGGTTCTTTTTGGTGCCAAAAAAGACGGGGGACCTTAGGCCAATCCTCGTTCTCTCCCTCCTGAACCTGTCAGTAACCAAAGAGAAGTTCCGGATGGTCACTCTTCAATCCATTCTCCTCCTGTTGCGGGAGAGCGACTGGATGTGCTCGATAGACCTCAAGGATGCGTATTACCACATTTTGATGGACAAACGATCCAGGAGGTTTCTCCGCTTCCGGCTAGGAGCCAGTCATCATCAATTCAGGGTCCTTCCCTTCGGTCTCACCTCAGCCCCCAGGGTGTTCACCAAG
Source organism: Protopterus annectens (assembly GCF_019279795.1). Classification (NCBI taxonomy): domain Eukaryota; kingdom Metazoa; phylum Chordata; order Ceratodontiformes; family Protopteridae; genus Protopterus; species Protopterus annectens. The sequence continues at coordinate 383,198,873 of NC_056747.1, read as the reverse complement.
GTATTAGCAGTGATAGCGGCCCACCTGAGGCTCCAGGAAATGCAGGTGTTTCCATACCTAGACTGGCTCCTGACTGCCCCAACAAGGCATCTACTCTGCCCAGCCAGGAATTACTTTCTCCACCTTGCTCCCCGGCTGGGGATCACCGTCAACACGGACAAATCCTTTCTCAACCCAACTCAGGTGATAGACTTTATCGGGGCCAGATTAGACACCAACAACTTACTAGCCGCCTTAACCACCGAGCGACTTCACACCCTGAGGCTACATGTGCGGGCCATTTTGCTATCATCGGCTCCCCCGACGGGATTGGTCCTGAGGGCGTTGGGCTCCATGGCGGCCACAATTACCCTGCTCCCCATGGCTCGCCTGAACATGAGGGTTTTGCAGTGGACTCTCCAAGCCCAGTGGTCTTTCCGTCGATACCCTCTGTCACCCCATTCCATTCAGCAAGGCTTGCAAAAGGGCTCTCGCATGGTGGTTACAATCACCGGTCCTCCAAGCGGGATGCCCTTTTTCCATGGCCCCTCCACTCGCCACGGTGACCACGGACGCCTCTCGCCTCGGGTGGGGGGGTATTATGCGGGCAGGACGGTCCAAGGCACGTGGAACGATAGAGACCTCATTACATATAAATGTTCTAGAGATGAGGGCAGTGCTGTTGTCGTTGCAAGCACTTCAGAGCCTTCTTCCTACAGGAACAGTTGCAGTTCAGTCGGACAACATGTCTGTGGTCTGGTACATCAACAAACAGGGGGGAACCAGGTCCTACCCACTCTGTCGAGAAGCTGTGAGAGTGTGGGAATGGGCGATCTCCACCAACCGCTTCCTTATTGCAATGCACATTCCGGGACGGTCCAACATCCTGGCAGACAAACTCAGTCGCACCATACTGTCTCCTTACAAGTGGTCTGTCAATCCCCAGGTAGCGAAGCGGATATTTGCCGTATGGGGGCGACCCTGTTGCGATCTCTTCGCTTCTCCTTCAAACACGAAATGCAACAGCTACTTCGCTCTAATTCCCCCTGCTTGGGGAATCCCCGAGAGACGCTCTGGTGCATGCTTGGCCTCCCAGTCTACTCTATGCTTACCCCCCTCTACCTCTGATGCTGAAACTTCTACAGAAAGCCAGTCAGTTGGGGAGCAAATTGATCCTCATTGCCCCATTCTGGCCTCGTCAAACTTGGTTCCCTTACCTCTGGTCTCATCTGGTGAATCCGCCTTGGATTCTAGATCCCCTCCCGGATCTGATTTCCCACCCCCTAGGCCTCCCAGTCCTGAACCTGGACAATCTCAAGCTTACGGCTTGGTTGCTCCAGTTCCACTCGTAGCTAGGACTCCCGGTATCTCCTCTCCAGTTAAAGCTATCCTAGTAGCAGCACACAAGCCTTCTACTAGAAAAGTCTGTAGTAGTAAATGGAGACGTTTTGCTATTTGGGCGGAGCGTCAGAACCTGGACCCTTTCACAGCTCCGTTGCCCGCCGTTTTGGATTTCCTTTCAGGGCTTTTTCATCAGGGGGCTAGCTGTTCCACAGTCAAAGTTCAACTAGCAGCTATCTCTCATTACCACGTGTGACATGAACTGGGTCCATTGATCACCACGAAGTTATGTAAGACCTTTCTGAAGGGCACCTTCCTACTCAGACCTCCAATAAAGGAAGTAGCGCCTCCCTGGGGTTTGACTGTAGTACTTCAGGCCTTGACAGCTCCCCCCTTTGAACCTGCAACTTCAGCTGATCTAAAATATTTGTCATGGAAAACGGCCTTTCTCGTCGCTATTACTTCATGCTAGGAGGGTCTCTGAAATTCAAGCCCTATGTGTAAAACCCCCTTACTTGACCTTCCACAAGGGTAGGGTTTACCTCAGGTCCAATCCCTCATTCCTTCCTAAGATTGCTTTCGAGGCAAATATTAACCAATCCATTAATCTGCCAGTTTTCTTTCCTGAATACCAGAACAAAGGAGAATACAAACTACATTCTGTAGATGTGCATAGACAGCTACGTTTTTACATTCATAGAACGGCTGGTCATAGACAATCCGACCAGTTGTTCGTCTCCTTTGCCAAATTTAACTTGGGTAAATCTGTGTCGAAGGTCACCTTGTCGAGGTGGATCTCGCAATGCATCCTTTTGGCTTATGAAAGTTTTGGCAGGCCCGCACCTCAGGGAGTCCGTGCCCACTCTACTCGGTCCATGTCTACTTCTGCTGCCTTTCGGTCTAGAGTACCCCTGGATGATATTTGTTCAGCAGCCACTTGGGCTTCACCCTCATACCTTCATCAGCCATTATAAGTCGGATATTATCTCCAGAGGGAGAGCATCCTTTGGCTCTGCAGTGCTCCGGAACATCCTTCCATGAAGGCCGCCCAAGGTCCAGGTAGATGGGGACTCTGTCCCAAAGGTTGCTGACAAATGAAGTTAACTACTTCAGATTAAGAAGTTATGTATTCACCATAATGTTCCATCTGAGTAGGTGAACTTCATTTGTCTGCAACCGTCCCACCCTCCTTCCCCCTGACCTCCGGATGTTGTTTGGCCAGAGGTTTTACTCTGCCTTTTAAGGAAGGTAGTTAGTTTCCTTTCTCAGCCTTATTGGTTATGGGCAAACTTGATCCGAGGTCAGTCAGGGTTGGCAGGGGATTATGGGTGAAGGGGAGGAGCTAGTAGCTCGGATCTAAGCTATGAAAGATTGCCGGCTCGGATCCGAGGTCGGATCCGATTCCCAAAGGTTGCAGACAAATGAAGTTCACCTACTCAGATGGAACGTTATGTTGAGTACATAACTTCTTATTAAAGGCCAGGGAATGCTCAGCAGCCACACGCAGAGTAGGCGATTTTAAAGATGGCGCCTCCAGAAAGCTAGTTCCATATGATAGGTTTGGAACGGATGTAGTAAGGTGGGGGGGGGGGAGTAAGGTGGGGAAAGCAGATGTTGACTGGAAGACTAGGCTAGGAAGGGGGTGCAGGATAGAAACAGATTCTAAGGCTCTAATAGGCCGGAAACGAGAAGGTAGTGGGGAGAAGAGAGAGAGAAAGAGAAGAGAAAAATAATAAGATGGTGGGGTTTAGTTCAGCTAGTACAGACTAGGCACAGAAGCAGGATTATTACCCAGAGGAAAGGGCAGGGAGAGAGAACTTTAAGGGTATTATAGAAAAGTGAGAGATTGATTAAGAATAGAGTAGGGTGAGAGAAGTTAGAGAGATAAGGAAGGGCTCAGTATAGCAAGTACAGGCTAGGTAGAGTATCAGGGTGAGGACCCAAAGGAAGGACACAGCAGGGAGAAAAACAATCAGTATAGTAGAAGGTAAGTAAGGAAGGCAGAGGTTGTGGGTGTAAGGAAAGGAAAATTAAGAGGCTGTAGGGAGAGTAAGGGCTAGTATAGGGCTAGAGATGAAGAAGAGGAGGGCGAAATGCTATGGTTTCTAAATTATAGTAAGAGGAAAGTAGTGAGATAAGTGAATGAGGTGGGTGAAGACAGCCTTCTAGTGGATGAAACCTGTAATTACAATGAGTGGAGACCACACTAGAAGGTTGGAAGAAAAAAAGAATTTAGAAGGGAAAGGCTTGAAGTTAGAAATACTAGAAAGACTGGGATGACTTTGGTAAGGAGTGTACGAAGTACAAGAAAGCAAGCAGAGGGGGCGGGTATGGCTGCTTGCTGATGATCATCGTGTTTCACTGCTGCAGTCATTACACTTGGGTTATCCTGCCGTCAGGCGGGCCCGCAGTCGGCCTGAGTTCCAAAGTCTTGGTCTGGCGTCGGTTGCTGTCGCCTCTTCCCTGACGTCAGTGCATCAGGGGTATATAAGAAGCAGCCGACACCATTTTCTTTAGTCTTTATTGCCGAGCGGTGCCCGAAGCAAAAGTAGTTCTCAAGTGCCGGTTGGCCAACTCCTGAGATTTCAAATTAGATTTCAGAACCGAAGTCTTCAATAAAGCTAAGTACCCCGTTGGGGAAATTTTTTCTTGCCTCAGACTGATGTCAGAAAAAGTTAATAATTGTATTTCTTGTGGGAAGCAAATACCTCATAAGGATTTTCATTCTTACTGTATTCCATGCCTAGGCCCAGATCACGACTTCACTAGTCGATTTTGTGCAAGATTTAACAAACGCACTGTTAAACGTCTGTTTGATTTTGCTCACCATTGCTTTGGGCGAAGGTTTAATTATACAATGCCGTCGGAACAACCGACGACCGGAATGCACAAAAAGCGCAAAGATAAGTAAAGGCATCCAAGGCCCAAAACTGACAACGAAGCCTCTTCAAGGCCAGTCGCCGGTTCCCCAGTTTGCAGTGAGGCACTTTCCCAGCCCCGACACCCGCTACCTCAGAACCACAGGCCACAACAGACTCCCACGTGGAGGTGTCTAGGCCTCTGGAGCCTCAAGGTGTTGGGCCATCGGAGATTAACCCTTCAGATGGGTCTGGAGCCACTGAGCAGGCACCGGCTTCTGAGGGTGTTTTCAGGCCTACTCAACTAACTACTGCAGCTTCAGCCAAGACTAAGCCTACATTAAAGACAAAGAAACAAGTACAGCATTCACCTGGACAGGCCTAAAAAACAGATGCTCAAGATGGCCGAAGACTTGATAACTCTGATCAGGGGTTCCCATCCCCCTCCTGATAAAAGGCCTACGCAGTATACAGATTATGATTCCTCTGACCAGGTTTCAATATATTCTGATTACTCTTCAGACCAGGGATATTCTTTACCCCCCTGTGAGGATTCTGGTGCTGAAGAATCAGTTCCTTCAGCCTCTCCTCCTGAGGATTACTCTTTTGGAATACCTTACATACCATGAGGGAACATTTTAATTGGGAGGGCCAGGATTACTCAGAATCCAAGAAAAGGCTCAGACTTTGTTTTGCTGCCTCAGCACAGGCCCCTTGCTATTCCAACAGTGTTGGACATTGTGGATGATGTGTTCTCTGAATCTAGTTTAAACCCCGATTCTTTACCCCCAGCTCCAGTCAAACCAGACCGATACTACAGAGTCCCTGACTCTCGCAAATTTCTGTATAAAAACCCTGTTGCAGACCCAGAAACTATTTCCCCAAGGTCCCAAAGGGGTTAAGGCTTCCACGGCTAAGAACCCTGTTCCCTCGGATAGAGACTCTAGAGCATTAGATGGGGGGAAGAAAGTTTACATCTCTGCAACTTTAGCAGTGAGGGCTCTAAACTGCCAGTTTCACATGCTTAAATATTAACAATACTTACTGTCTCGATTAAAACAGAAAATGAGTACAAATGCAGAACAACCTGACTATAAGGAAATGCAGGATTTATTGCATGCAGCTGAACAAGTGGGAAAGCATACTTTGCAATGTGGTTTTAGAAGCTTCTTGTAGAGCAGCAATTACAGGATCTGTGATTCGAAGGCATGCTTGGTTAAAAGAACAAAGTTTACCAGATCATGTTAAGGCAAAGTTATTGGATGCTCCTTTGCTACAAGATAATTTATTTGCTAATAAGGCAGAAGAGGTATTAAAGAAAATGGAGGATAAGGCAAAATCTATGCAAACAATGAAGGATTTCTTACAGGTACAGCCACCACGATTTAGCAGAAATTGGCCTGCAAAAAATTGGTCCTTTCCAGTGTTGACAGGCCACAAAGAGGCAGATAGAGACGCCCAAGAGGCAGATATCAGCCACAGGGCTCTTACAGACCACAACAGTGGGGTGCTTCAAATCCAAAACAAGGTGAGGATAAGTCACAACCTTACAGGAAACATTCCCAATGACTTCCCCCTTCCAGTGCCAAACTCTTACCTGTTGGCAGCTCCCTTAGAGGGAAACTAGCACTTTTTTCACAAAACTGGCAAAAAATCACCCAAGACAAATGGGTGCTAATATTGTCTCTCAAGGTTGCAGGTTCCACTTTCACACTTTTCCAAGGCTAAAAGGAATGCCAGACCTGCCACAAAATCAATGGGCAGAAGCACAAAAACAAATTACAGCCCTCATGGACATGAGCTATTCAAAAAGTACCACAGCAGGAAATAGGACAAGGATTTTACTCAAGACTCTTCCTGGTACCCAGAAAGGACAAAGCCTGGAGACCCATTCTGGACCTTTCCACTCTAAATACTTACCTGGATGTTCCGAAATTCAAGATGCTGACACTACAACAGCTCCTACCCATGTTGGGCAAGAAAGCTTGGCTTGTTACTTTGGACCTCAGAGGCATACCTGCATGTCCCTATCAGACAAAATTGCAGAAGATACCTCAGATTCATAGCTGGTTCAATGCACTACCAATTCTCTGCACTGCCCTTTGGCTTATCTACTGCGCCCAGGGTCTTTACCAAGTGCCTGGCACTATTAATTCCATTTTGCAGACAAAAAAGGAATTCAGATATATCCATATCTGGACGACTGCCTGATTCAAGCAGAGAGCAAGGACATTCTTCTACAGCATCTGGCGTTCGTAAAAAGATTAAGTTGCCTAGGGTACACAGTAAACGAAAAGAAGTCAAAGCTAGTGCCCTCACAAGAGATAATATTCCTGGGTGCCAGCTTAAATACAACGGCCCAGATGGCTTATCTCACTCTAGACAAACAAGAACGGACTCAGTATTTTCAATTGATGGCAACAAAGTCCCAACTCCCTGCAAGAAAAATTCTGCAGGCCTTGGGATTCATGGCATCCTGCATACTACTAATTCCATATGCAAGACTGCATATGAGGAAATTACAGTGATACCTAAAACGTGTTTGGTCTCAACATTCTCACAGCTTGGAGACGGTAATACTATAATTCCCTGCCTACAACAGGAGTTTCAATGGTGGGCACAGGCATGTCACCTCAACAAGGGTCAGCCTTTCACTCTTCCCACAGCCAGGCAGACTATAACAGACGCTTCAGATTACGCCTGTGGAGCACACATGGCAGGAAAATGTATTCCGGGCAAATGGACCACAGAACAAATGCCTCTTCACATCAATCAAAAAGAGATGTTGGCTGTACAAAATGCCTTAACAGCTTTCAAGGACCTTCTGCATCCAGGACAATTATTGTTAAAGACAGACAACAACACAGTGATGTGGTATATAAGCAAGCAAGTGGGGGACTCATTCTTACCCCCTATGCAGGCAAGCCATGACCTTGTGGAACACAGCTATAACTTATCAAGTTCATCTGCAAGCACAATTCCTGCCAGGAAAGATAAATACTCTGGCAGACGACCTAAGCAGAAACATCATGGATCCTCACGAGTGGAAATTAAATCCACAAGTTTTCAGCATGATAATGCAAAAATGGGGGTTCCTGGACATAGATCTCTTTGCCTCCCCACTGAATTGCCAACTACAAAAATTCTACACACGGACTTATCACACACAAGCATGGAAAGTGGATGCTCTTTCGTTAGCTGGAAAAACCTAAGCGTTTATGCCTTCCCACCACTGCCTCTCCTTTCAAAGGTACTCCTAAAAGCCAGACAAGACAAACCACAGATGATTCTGATTGCTCCAGACTGGCCACGCCAGCATTGGTACCCAATCTTAAAGAACTTAGCTCAGGGCCCACCTTGGATTTTGCTTCAAATCCCACACCTTCTAACTCAACAAAACAATCAGATACTACACAGTCAGCTCAAAACCTTAAACCTAGCTGCATGGCAGATTCAGTAGCCAGACAACTTCTCTCTCTAAAGCTGTTATGGATATAATTTTAGAGGCAAGAAGACCTAGCACCAGGAAATCTTACTCAGAAAAGTGGAAGAGATTCTGTGCCTGGAACCAGGCTCAAAGCCTTGACCCTCTTGTCCCTAATATTCCTCCGATAATACAATACTTAACTGAGATGCTGGACAAAGGACTATCCTTCTCATCCATTAAGATCCACGATTCTGCCATCTCGGCTCATTACAACACAGATCCTCCAATTTTCTCTCATCCATTGCTAAAGCAGTACCTCAGATGGGCTAAAAACATAAGACCGCCCCAGAGAGCACCAACGCCTACTTGGGACCTCAATTTTGTCTTGGAAAAACTCCCTTTACCTCCTTTTGAGCCAGCCAATTCAGCAGAAATAAGATGTATATCATGGAAGACTGCCCTACTACTGGCAATAAACCTCAGCACGAAGTCTCAGAACTACAGGCACTAATGGCATTGGAGCCCTTCATCATTTTTCACCAAGACAGGGTTTCCTTAAGAACAAACCCTTCATTCATGCCTAAGGTGGTATCCAGTGTGGCTCTTAACCAAACTATTCACTTGCCAACGTTTTATCCAAACAACCAGAATAAAGGGGAGAGAATTCTACATTCCTTGGACATACACAGACAATTACACTTCTACTTGGACAAAACAAAAGCTTTCAGGAAAACTGAGCAATTGTTTGTATCCTATGCTGCAAGATCACAGGGAAAGGCTGTTTCAAAGCAGACCATTTCAAAGTGGATAGGACACTGTATCCGGTTCTGCTACACACAGCATGGGAAGCCTGTACCATCTAACATTAGACCACATTCCACCAGGGCAACTGCAACTTCTACTGCCTATCTTAGAGGAGTACCTACCAAGGACATTTTGGAAACTGCAACTTGGAGTTCAGTGCACACCTTTACCAAGCATTACCATTTGCCTCTCTACTCCAGATCCAGAGCTGGCTTTGCCACTGCAGTGCTGCAGGGCCTCATAGCCACACCAAATCCCCTCTAGAACCAGCCGCCCTACCTCAGCTTTGGGATTCTTCCCAAGTGTAATGACTGCAGCAGTGAAACACTATGAACATAGTACAGCTTTGTACCTACCATAAATGTAGATGTTCGAGTGTCTTCACTGCTGCAGTCCGGGTTACCCACCCACCAGCCCCTCTTTCCTATCTGGGACTAACCTGTTCTACCTATGTGGTGTATTTGCTGGTTTATGAAGGTTTTATTTTTACCTTATTTGTATGTTGTATTAGCAATATGTATTGCCTACCATTTTTGGGGGCACCTGATATCTGGGGCAAGAAAAACTGAAGAAAATGGCATTGGCTGCTTCTTATATACCCCTGACGCACTGGCGACAGCAACCGACGCCGGACCAAGACATTGGAACTCAGGCCGACTGCGGGCCCGCCTGACGGCAGGATAACCCAAGTGTAATGACTGCAGCAGTGAAGACACTCTAACATCTACATTTATGGTAGGTACAAAACTGTACTTTATGGCGGTTTAAACTAGACACCTAGCAAGTATCACAACACTAACACATACATGTAGAAGAAGTTAGAACCTTATTTAACATACAATATTAGTTTATCTTGGATTTCAGTCCAGGGGATACTTTGGTTACCCAGGTGAGGAGATACACAAGCAGGGTAAGGTAGGTGAATATAGTTGGTCTTTGAAGTCCAGCAGGGCACAACCGAAAGTAGAAAAAGTAGGTAAAAGTAGTTTGTACAAATGGTAATAACGAAGTTAAAAGCCAGGGAATGCTCAGCAGCCCAACGCAGAGTAGGAGATTGTATATTAAGCCGATGCCATCTTCAAAACCTATGTCTAAAAAAATGAAGCTTGGGCCATTTGCACAGGCCCCTATGCCTAAAAAACAAATGATCAAAATGGCTGAGGATTTAATTACCTTGATCAGGGGTTCCCAACCCTCTCCTGCTAAGAGGCCTAGGCAAGGCACTGATTATGAATCTTCAGGTCAGGTTTCCATTTCTTCTGATTCCTCTTCTGATCAGGAATTATCTATTCCACCTTATGAGGACTCTGATGCAGAAGAATCCATCCCTTCTGCTTCTCCTCCTGAGGATTTTTCTTTTGGAGAACCTTTGCATACCTTAAGGGAACATTTTCATTGGGCGAGTCAAGATTTTTCAGAATCTAAAAAGAGGCTTAGGGATTTCCTTCTTCCTCAGCATAGCCCTTTGGCTGTACCTCCTGTTTTAGACGTTGTTGTTGATGTTTTCTCAGAGTCCAGCATGGCTCCTGATTCCCTGCCTCCGGCTCCTAGTAAGCCAGACAGATATTACAGGGTTCAGAGCCTTTCAAGTCTTCTTTTGTCAGTGCTCCTTTTGACGGAATTTCCTTGTTTGGCCCTTCTGTGAAAGACACACTTGCCTGCAGTGAACAAGAAGGAAAGACCCAATCTACTCTAGGAATGAAATTTTCTACCCCTCAGTGATCTTTTTCAAGGAATCAGAGAGGTGGCAAAAAAATTTGGTTCTGAAATCGTAGGGACCTTTCCAGGATTCCAGTGGAGACCACTCCTTCAGTGGCAGAGGAGGGAGTTCAAGTGGAAGATGCCATCCCCGCAGCAGAGGCCCGCAATATCAGGTTTCCTGAGTTTCTTTCTGGATAGACCCTTTCAGCGCTCCTGAAGTGCTGCCCAACTGCCCACCTTTGGAGGCAGTCGTGACATTTTCCTTTCACCCAGGAACCTGGGCTGCTGTAACATATTTGGGTGCTTTTAATCTCCAGACGTTACGTCATACCCTTTTTCCAGATTCTGATTTTCAAAAGAAAGAAGCTCCATGACGTTCCACCCAGTCAGAGGGAAGCTGTAACACAAGAGAATCAAAAGCTGCTAGACAAGTCATCCAGCAGGTCTTACCAGACCGAACAGGATTCGGCACTTACTCAGGATTCTTTAGTGCCAAAAAAGACAGGATATCTTGGATCAGTTTTGGATCTAAGCAAATTAAACCAATTTGTGAAATCAAAGTTCCAAATGGTCATGGTGCAGTCCATTGTACTACTACTGCACAAGGACGATTAGATATGCTCTGGAGATCTTCAGGACTTGTATTATCACATCAAAATGTACAGGCACTCTAGGAGACACTTATGCTTTCAGCTGGGAGCCAGTCACTACCAGTTCAGAGCCCTGCCCTTTGGACTCACCACAGCCCCCAAGGTGTTTACCAAGTGTATGGCAGTGGTAGCAGCTCATCTGAGGCTACAAGGATTCAGAGGGTTTCCATATTTAGATGGCTGGCTTCTGACTGCCTCAACCATGCATCTCTTAGAGCAGTCCAGGGACAACACTGCTCCAAATTTGTCAGTCACTAGGTATAACAAATCAACTTTGCCAAATGAAAACTAACACCAGTACAGAGCTTGGAGTTTATTGGTGCCCATCTGACACAACTACCCAGATTGCGTCCTTACCTTCTCACTGTGTATGTACATTCAGTTCTCAGGTTCATGAAATTCTGTCTCATCCTACTTCTCCTGCCAGACTGTTTCTGCAAGCTTTAGGTTCAATGGCAGTGGCCATAGTTTTACTGCCTTTAGCATGCTATTTTATGCATGTCCTTCAATGGACTCGAGCTGTTCAGTGGTCTTTTCTTTGACTACCCCCATCGTTTCCAGTCAGACGTATTGAAATATGCAAACACCATAATCACTGGTGGGTCTAGTCAGACATTTATCTTAGTCGGCCTTTCTTCCTTCTCTGTTGGCCACAGTGACCACTGATGCCTCCAGGCTGGAAAGGGGCATTTCTTGGGAAGTACGGTCTAAGGCACGTGGTCCCCCTGAGAGACCAATTTGCATATCAGTTTCCTGGAAATGAGAGCAGTCCTTTTAGCGTTGCAGGCATTCCAAGATGCTCTCCCTCTAGTGCCATTGCAATTGAAACAAACAACATGTCTGTAGTCTGATACATCAACAAACAAGGGAGAACTGTATCTTACCCCCTTGCCAGGAAGCCGTGAGAGGTGTGGCAATGGGCAATCTCCTCTAGATTTCTTGTAACAGAGCACATTCTGGGGAAAAGCAGCATAGTTCATTCTGATACCTTACAAGTGGTCATGCAATTAGTCAGTGGTGGAGAAAATTTTCCACCATTAGTGCCAAACGTACCGTGATCTCTTTGCATCTCCACACAGAAACAAGTGCAGTAGGTGCTTTGCCCTGATTCCACCTCAAGGGGAGTCGCCAACAATTGCTCTAGTCTGTGTTTGGCCCTCTGGTCTCGTATATGCCTCTGATTCCAAAATTCTTATAGAAAGCCAGTCAGTTGAAGAGCTCTATCATCCTCATTGCCCCTTTTTGGCCTCGCCAAGTGTGGTTGCCCTTTCTATGGTCTCATCTTAGCTATCCACCCTGGATACTGGATCCAAGTCAGATCTTCTGTCACATCCCTCGGGGATGAATCATCCCAATATCCTAGGCCTCAAACTAACAGCATGATTTCTCCCCTTCAATTAATAGCCAGGCAGCCCAGGCTTTCTTCCCTAGTATGGACCATACTGTTATCCTCACAGAAAGACTCCCAAAGGATTTACAAGAGTAAATGGGGAAAGGCCTTCTGCCCTCAGGAGAAAGTTCAGTGCCTGTCCACATTTTTCCTAGAGCTGTCCTATGTAATACAGTGCACAGCCAGGGAGATCTTAACTTTGCATTTCATGGTAGCCACCATTCTGTTGCTTCCCCTAGCCAGACTTCACATGAAGGAAAATTCGGTTGTATCTGAAATCTTTGTGGTCTCAACACTCCCACTCCATGGACAACTTTGATCCCTCTCCTCCCTTGCCTCAAACATGAGCTGCATTGATGGAAGAAACGAGTCAGTTTCAACCCAGGACTACCTTCACACCCCCTCTTTCTCTTCAAGAAATTCATACAGGTGCCTTCGACAAGGCATGAGGGGCATGGACAGGATTACACTTCGTACAGGGCAGATTGCATCCACCATTCCTTAAAGAAGACAACAGTTTGAAGGAAATGAGGTTTCTTTTGCAAGCACTACAGACCTTCTCTCACCTATGAAAAACCAGGCCCACTCCTGGTGTACATGATCAACACCGCAGTCATGAGGTGCATAAATAGGGAGGCACCAGGTGTTCCTAGTTGTGCATATTAGCACAAGAGGCATGGCACTTGGACCTCACCCTCACAGCCACATACATTTCCTCACAGGACAATGTGCTGACAGACTCCTTAAGCTGTTTTTTGGAGGATTCCCTTCAAATGGACCCTTAGCAGACATTCACTCAACAGTGAGGTGCACCACAGACGGACCTCTCTTCCTCACAAACCAACCATCAGTTCTGAACCAGGGACCTTGTTCCTCAGCCTGGAGGACAGATGTCTTTTCCTCGAGAAGACGGGGAAGTTCCTCTGTGCCTTTCCTCCACTATCTCTACTTTCAAAAATTCTTCTAAAGGTGCACACACAAGTTCCAGAGCTCCTTTTACTGGCCCCTTTCTGGCTGAGACAACAATGGATTCTCCTGCTATTTCACTGGACAAAGTGAAACCACAGGAAAATACTTCTTCAACCAGACCTTATTACTTGGCAAAAAAGATTGCTTCTCCACCCAAACCTTTCTTTGCTCAGTTTAACTCTGAGGATGATAGGATTCTAGTCCTTAAAGGCACCTGTTCTCTATGAGGAGGAGGTTCAAATCCTACAGGAAGCCAGGAGACCCAGTACAAGAAAATATTATACAGCTAAATGGAAAAGTTTTTTCTTATTGTTGCTGCAGACACAGTCAGGATCCACTCTTCTCACAGGTCCCTGTTTACCTACAGTGTCTTTGCAAACTACTTCATTCAGGCTTGGCTTGCTCTGTTAAAGCTCTTCTGTCAGCCATTAATGCCTGCTGTTCCTTGGTCCTCTATATACCTTCACCAAGCACTGCAAAATTGATACCTTATCTAGGTCCATGGCTGCCTTTCCAAGGCTGTTACTGTCTGAATTGCTAGACAGCTCATCTACTCTTAACCAACCACCCTCCTATCTACCTCATTCAGCTCTGGGAATCAGCTATTTGATAGGAATATTGCAACAGTGATTTCAATCAAGATATAGTTCAGTTGTGTAAGAACTTAGCATAACAAACATCTTGCAATCTTCCCATCCTCTTTCACCTCTTTCTTCATTTGCACACACACACACACACACACACACACACACACACACACACACACACACACAGCTGTAAACTCTTAATCTGCTGCATGGAAATGGGGGGGTTACTTACCTATTCGAGCTGCACACCTCCTATTTAATAAGTCTCTCTGTCTCAGTGGTCTTCAGGCCTCTGGCTTGGAGATGGTCTTAGGTACACGCTCATACATATGTATACCCTTACGTTTACGAATTGAGGTCATACACTGGATGTGTGATCTCTGGTAGGTAAACCTTTGCTTTGTTGGACATAAATGGTGACAACTCGTATGTCAAGAATACTGCAACTGTGATCAATAGGACTTCTGTTAAGGTAAGTTCTTACACAGTTGTGTTTTATGTAGCCTTTCTTCATGCTTTCCCTTCAGTTATGCATCTGCACAGTGAAAAAATTAGGGTCTTGAAACATTTTGTCCTGACAAAGTGTAAAGCAGGGTCTGGAAAGCAGTAATCCTACACTTGAATGAGAAAAAAACTACAAGAATTAGAGTTGTCACTGTGTGATACCTTAAACCTCCTATAATAGAGGCCCATGGGATATATGCATATGACCCCTTAAGGACATCAAGTGTTTCAGCTGTATGGCATATGAATGTCCATGACTGACTGACTTGTTTTGCTAAATTTTTGTGGATACATTCAAGCCAGTAAAGCCCAACACCATTAGCTGTGGAAATGCATGTTATACTTTTCTGTTATAGTGCCATGATTGCTTAAGTAACTATACACATTGCGTGGGTTTCTGTGTATAGTTTGTATGAAGTTGGAAGGCAAGCTGTTTGGTGTATTTCTTGGCACTTGTAGGTTATTCTTAGAGGTTTGTGTGTGCGTACGCCATACCTCTCAACCGTACTGAATTCCTTGATATTTACTGGTTTTGAGGGCAAAATAATGGGGTGTCATGAATTCCCAAGGGTCCCCTTCAATTCCCAAATCTCCCAGTTCTTTTTCAAATTTAATTTATTTATTTGAATGAAGTTGTTGCCGACGTCATCAAGTGCAAAGCATGCGCTGTGTCAGCTTCGTGCCAGACTGACTGAATTTGACTAGGGCTTGAGTGGCTACAGTACTTTATTTTTTTTCTTCTTCAGATGGTCGTTGGTTGACTTGGCAGTTGCCTGGATCTGGATGCTTGCTGTAGGTCTGGAGGGGAGGATTTAATTGCAGCAACAGCAACTTGTCTTGCAAGCAAGCAGTCAGCAGCGCCAGCAGCAGCACACAGAGAGTCAAGATGTTTGTTAAGTCACAGACCAGTGAACAAAGTGGGGAGGATGTCAGGAGGACGAGTTCTCTCTCCAGTTTCTCGAGCTGTTTTTTGTGTTAAAAAATGGAAGAGAGCCAGTCCAAGGACCACTAGTACATAGTTTAGTGAGCACTTTCCTGTCTGGTAGAGAGACTTAATCAGAATAAAAATTTCCTTCCATAGACACTTTAAATAGATACAACACAATCTCTAATTGGTTAAAAGAATGACATCATCCACCCAAGTTCCTGCTAGCCTTGAATTAGCCACTGTTAAAAGCACTATAGAAAAGTACTTATACAAATGGGTATTTATATACACACAAACACACAATGAAACTTTGAATTCAAAATCAAAAAATAGGTGTCCTAGAATACTTCCAAAAAATGAGGTAAACAAAAATTTGCAAACTAAAATAAAGAAAAAGCATCTGTAAAAACATTACCAAAAGTACAATATTCAACAAGCACTAATTAAATAAATAACCAAGTGATTGTTACTTTCCACCCTTGTAAACATGTAAATATTCCCTTCTAGACCTATTCTTATTCCTTCCTCTCTAACATATGTTGGACTTTCAAACCTAAAATTTTATATGGCAAAAACTGCCTTTAACTTAACACTACTAATGGATAATATAGAATTCAAACCCGGGAAAGTGGTGGCATTAGTTCTAAGTTGCTGTTGCACTTTTTTAATTCTAGGAAGTCATCGAAAGATCCCCCATTTTGTCCCAGGTCCACATGGTCGATAGCTAAAAACTTGAAATAATAATCTTCGTGTTCACATAAATGCCTATATAAGGCGTTCTTGGAATCCTTTTTCTCTGTGTGTTCATATAAATGCCTATATAAGGCATTCTTGGAATCCTTTTTCTCTGTGTCATAACAGTGCTGGGTAAATTCTGTCTCTAAAACTTTGTTTTTCCAATGTAAACACTTACAGGATTGACATAAGGCTAAGTAGACAACAGCTTTTGTACTGCAACAATATTTTTTATTCAGTTTAATCATGCCAAACCTATCCAACTGCACACTAGTAGTTTCATATATAAATTTACATTGTGTACAGTGACCAGATTCTAACATCCTATCTTCTTGGTTACCATTGTTCACCTTTTCCAGTAAGTTTTTCAAGCAGGTATCCCTTTTATAAACTACCAATGGAACTTGGCCCACCACATAGATACAGTCCGAACTGGTCTTGAAAATGTTCCAGTTCTATTCAGTAATACCTCTAATGTCATAAAAGTCCCTATTATAGGTTGAAATGAGTGACTTCCCAAAGCTGCTTTCTGGGTTCTTGCCATTATAACTCAAAGGGAGAGTAAAGTTTCTACGTGAACCCAGTAAGGAGATAAAGTAACCACTCACTCTCTTTTGTTGGACTTCCTGGAAGATGTCATTCAAGAAGGGACTTGAATGCCCCCTTCTCCCCAACATTCCTTTCAGAATGTTAAATTGGATCTGAAATTTACCATCACCAGTTACTATTCTGGCCAATCTGACACACTGGCACTTAACCAAGGATTTTTTTCTGATGGAGGGGGTGCCAACTTTTATAATGCAAAAATGTGTTGGAATAGGTTGGCTTTTCTATAAATCTTGGAATCAAACTTACCTTGAGATTTGTTGTTGGAAATGGTGACATCTAAAAAGTTAACATAATCATCAGAAGTAGTCATGGCAAACATCAAAAAATCAGTAGTAGTATGAAGGTATTCAATAAACTTTTCTAGATTTTCCCGAGAGTCTGTCCAGAAAATTATGACATCAAGATATCTTCCATGCAGTGACCATGACTTGTAGCAAGAAGTAAACACGTAATTGGTTTCCCAGTAGGCAAAAACAAGGTGCATTTCCATTAAACATATTAGAGTTAGGGCCTTAATATGATCCAAGTTAGAATTTTTACATAGGTATTGATAGAACCATTCAATACCTGTGGTGTGAGGGATGACTGAAAACAAATCTTTCACGTCAATAGTTACAAAGACTATATCATCCCTGTAAAGTTCGTGGGAGACCTTGGAGAGGAAATCCCAAGAGTCCTTAATTTCTTAGATGCTTATTCCTTTTGCTTTTTTTTTGTTTGTTTGTTTTTTTGGTATGATAGTCTATGTATTTAGCTGTGGGGAAAGTTTTTGAGGCTTTTGCATCGACTATTGGTCTAAAAGGTGGATCCATGATATTTTTATGTATTTTTGGTATCCCAAAAATCATGGGAATCCTGGGGTTAGGAACCTGAAGAAATTTGTAGCCCGAGGGGGAAATCTGTTCGTTAGTAAATAGGTCCTCAAGCAATATATCAATCTTATGACCGGAAATACTCACATCATTGGTACTTGATTCTTTGTAGGTGTCAGTAAATTAGTGTGGCAGTCAAAGTAGCTTTTAAACACAACTTTAGTATTGCTGTGTCTGAAAGTGTATTCTGTACCCTGTATAAATATTTTTGACTGCCACACTAAACTTGTAGTATATGCAAGTATTTGCAACACCTGTAATTCGTTTTATGTTGAAAAGACAATAAGAAAAATATCAGATCGCATTAAGGAGCATTTGGCTGCCATTAGGCAACAAGATGACAGCAATGCATTAGGCAGACACAGTCTTCACTGCCCCAACTTCTCTGGTTGTAAATTCTTTGTTTTGGAGCAAATACAGCAATTCTTTGGAGACTGTGAGACATTCTTAGAATTGAAAGAACTCCGCTGGCAATTACTGTTGAATGCTGTCGCTTGGTTCAAATTTAAATTATTGAATT